>NW_024686749.1:0-416 GCF_008729295.1 Plectropomus leopardus | reverse complement strand
ATTTTAGCTAAATTAACATGTGCATTAAAGCATGATATTGGATTATCTGTGACTAAATTAGTAGATTTACGAAGCAATAACAGATATGCTAACAGAGTAAGCTAACGTTAGTACAATGTACTGTATATACTGAACATATATCGTTAGCCGGTAACAGCCTGTTAATTTAAAATGTCCTGCTCTTTAATGATTTCATTGAAGATTAAGGAGTTAAAAGGGAGAAAAGACTTGTGTGATTTATTTTACAGCTCAGTGTGAGTTACATGTCAGCTTTGCTAAAGATAACATGGTGCTTGATAGCAGAGTGCTATTTTGTGAAATATTGGTATTGATATGGATTAAGAGTGCATATTTGAGACTAATAAAAATTTTTAAAAAAATACTGTAAATAGAAATATAATTTAAGGGTGAATGTG
>NW_024686748.1:0-680 GCF_008729295.1 Plectropomus leopardus | reverse complement strand
TCTTCTGTTGTACATTTACATCACATCTGACTCCATGAGGCCACATTTTACAAAACACACTGAATTATGCAGATGTTTACTTTGCTCCCTCACTATGAGACTTGTGGACTGTTAGGCGGGTTTCCATTAACCCTCGAATTGTGAAAATTGGAATAGTGTCTAATGGAAATACATCAATTTTGAAAAAAATCCCCAAGTTTTTATGCTGGCATGAGGAGGGATTTCAGGCTTTTGTAAAAAGACACATTTGTCCAAACTGCAGTGGAAACCCTTTTTGGTCTTTTCTAGGTTAAATGATGCTGAGAGGTCACATGATGCAGTGAGGTCGCATGATGCCGTGAGGTCACAGGAACTGGCTCCCTCATGATGCAGCAGGAGCTACAAGAGCTGTTATTGCATCACATAACTCTGAGAAAGTTTTTAACCCACAATTCCTCTGTGAAATCGTGGACTACATCTCCCAGAAATCCCTCATACGTGGCCGCTCCCACGTATAAGGGGCTCGCCTTTCCATCACGGCTCCATAACTCGCCTACATGGCCTTGGATTGGAAATAATGATGGGTAATGCGGTGACTGCAATAGAAATAAAGCTGCTGATGTTCTGAACATCCGTGGAAACACGGTCAGCTTGACACTGTGATTTATCCACATTTATTAAATATCGCTCAAGTTTTGTGC
>NW_024686747.1:0-250 GCF_008729295.1 Plectropomus leopardus | reverse complement strand
TTTGTAAGATTCTATGCTATGATTTATCTTTGCACTCTATTTTATGCTGTTTTAAGGTGTTTTAAGCTGTTTTTGGGACATGTTATTTTATGACATTTTTTGCCATACTATAGCCTTGCCTTTTTTTTTTTTCATTTTCATACATTATTTTCGTGCTTTTGGACATTTTTGTAAGATTCTATGCTATGACGTGTCTTGTTACTCTATTTCACGGTGTTTTAAGGTTTTTTAAATTGAATTAAATTAAATT
>NW_024686746.1:0-414 GCF_008729295.1 Plectropomus leopardus | reverse complement strand
CTTGGCAGGCTATTTTATGTGTTTTTCAGCTGTTTTCAGCTGTTTTCGGGACATTCAATTTTTTTACTTTTTTGCCATACTATAGCCTTGCTTTTTGGGTCATCTTTTCAACATCCCATCTTATGCCGTTTTGGTAAATTTTTGCAACATTCTTTGCCATGATGTGCCTTGGCACGCTATTTTATGTATTTTTCAGCTGTTTTCAGCTGTTTTCGGGACATTCGATTTTTTGACTTTTTCGCCATACTATAACCTTGGTTTTCGGCTCATTTTTTCAACATGCCATATTATGGTGTTTTTGGCCATTTTAACAACATTCTATGCCATGGCACGTTATTTTAGGTGTTTTTCAGCTGTTTTCAGCGGTTTTTGGGACATGTCATTTTTTGACTATTTTGCCATACTATAGCCTTG
>NW_024686745.1:0-992 GCF_008729295.1 Plectropomus leopardus | reverse complement strand
AATACAGTGCATATGATGCTGTTCTTTGGTGTTGATTTTATTGGAGGACTTAATGCTGCTTTCACATTAGACAGAAAAGATCACTGTCTTGTCGTTCCCAGGTTGTTAAAAACCGATGCTTTGTCACGTCCTAACTTCAATGTAAACCTGCCTGCTACAATACTTGATGCTGAGAGCAACTGATGTAGTGTAATGAGTGAGACAGTCTTCCTCCCTGGAGTCCACAGTTTGTGTCTCTTTTAAAACCAAATAATAACCGAACAATAAACAATGTCAGTGTTGTTTAAACGTAACTCACGCATCTTACGTAACCTGCTGCCCGCGTCCTTGTGTGAAACTAAAAGTCAGTGTTCTTTGAACATAGCTTATGTAACACATCAAGTGTAAAACCAAAAGTCAATTTTGTTTTAATGAACTTATGTAAGTTACTTAAGTTGAAACAGTGACTTTTGGTTTCACCTCTACATCCAGTGTGAAATCAAAAGTTAATTTAGTTTTAACGTAACGTACGTACCAACATCCTAGGTGAAACAAAAAGTCAGTATTGTTTTATGTAACTTACATCGGTTACCTTAAAACAACGTTGTCTTTTGGTTTCACACCTTGTCTCTTGTGAAATTGTACATATCAGACATAAATTGCAAACCCGCATCCCATGTGAAACTAAAAGTCAATGTTATTTAACGTAAATGGTAAATGAACTGTGCTTGTATAGCACTTTTCTAGTCTTATTGACTCACTACATGTCACGTTCACCCATTCACACACACATTCACACAATGGTGGCAGAGGCTACCGTACAAGGTGCCACCTGCTACTCAGTAATCAATCATACGCGCTCACACTTGGGGTTCAATTTGGGGTTCAGTATCTTGCCCAAGGATACTTGGACATGTTGCCTTGAGGAGCCGGTCGAGGACAACCCGCTCTACCTCTGAGCCCCATCTGCCCCTAACTTACCTAACTTAGGTAGCTTAGGTACTGCCGCAACT
>NW_024686744.1:0-485 GCF_008729295.1 Plectropomus leopardus | reverse complement strand
CCGCTCCAGCGTGGACATGTCCCACAGCCCGCTCCAGCGTGGACATGTCCAACAGTCCGCTCCCGCTGCAGCAGTTTTACAAACTGTCTCAAGGTTTTCCGACAAATCACCTGTCATTGTGTCACCAATGCGCACGGAGGTGGCTATTAATAGCGCCCATACTACTGATTCATCACATGTACCTGTAAGCCAGGCATCTCCAACTGGCGGACCGCGGTCTGGCTCCGGCCCAAAACTTCGTCCTATCCGGACCCGTGGCCAAGTTGTAATAAAATGTAAGAATGGGAACAATTTTTTTTAAGGAGTCGTGCTGGGCAATTAATTGAAAAATAATCAAAACCAACAATCAGAACCTCTAACCAAAATAATCTTACTCATGTTGGGTTATTTAAAAATTCTGTTAACCCTTTCCCCACCGGGGCTGCCAACTCCCATGCGTGGGGTGGAGAGTGGGCCTGAGTGAATATCAATAACTGTGATCGGTA
>NW_024686743.1:0-1232 GCF_008729295.1 Plectropomus leopardus | reverse complement strand
GTCTCACAGCCTCCTGGTTCTTTTATAACCACAGTGAGAGCTGTGTGTTCCTGCAGTGATGCAGCAGAAATACTGAGTGTAGCTCCCCTCAGTTGAATTCACGGACACAAGGTGTTCTTTGTCTACAGGCATTTATTCCCATCAGACGAGCATGCCGTGAGAACTTACAAAATACAGAAATCATAAAAGTGAGTTTGATAAACTCTAAATCAAAATAATTCTCATGGTGCCTCCGAAGGAGTCGCCTCCGAAGGCTTCGTAGGCTGCGTCCTCCGAAGGATGCAGACCCTGAATTGGGACACAGCTATATGCTTCCCTGACGCATGGTAAACAGAGTGTGCGACTAGCAACAACGACCTGCCCCTCCCTGAAGCTCCTTAACATTAGTTCCGCTGTGAATAATTTCACAGAGTTTTAGATGGCTGCACGTTTTATTTATATTTATGCCAAACAGCAAAACATTTTTAATATTTTTAACTTTAACTTATTCTTGTTTTTAAAAACACAAATTATTAATGAATTTGAATGAACTCAAATTATGAACTTGTGAATTAAATCATCTGACTCTGATGGCAGCTACACTGAGAGTGAACCAGCTGTTTCTGTCAGTGCAGAAAACACACTGATCCAAAATACTCAGATAAATTCCTTCCTGGCAATAAAACACCTTCTGATTCTGATTTCTTGTTGGTTTATCATTAAATGTACAGAACTTTGTAAAAGTCAAAACGTTTATATCTGAGATCTCAACAGTGTTTTTGTTTAGACAACGGTAATTAGAAAACTGTGATTTTTATTATTATAAGTTATTGTAAACAAATAGTATAAATTGTGCAAGAATATGTTGTTATTTGTCCAAAATAATTAAATGTTGTCTTGTTTTTCTTGTCATCAGGTGACAGCAGGTCCGGAGCTCAGTCAAACATTCAGGTATGTTGACTCTACCATCACGTCACCCTCATACAAAAACCATAATGTCTGCATATTTATGTAAATAACAGTTTTGACTTGTATCATCATTTCACTGGTAGATACAGAAAATGAAGTGAGATAAAAGTCACACATCCTCTCCTGTGCAGCCTGTCTCTGATCCACAGTGTGAGATCAGTGTGAGCTGCTGCTGTGTTACAGCCTCACAGAGCCACAGACAAGACTGGAGACTCTTTGTCTTATTTCATTTATCTATTATATTTTCTTTTAACAAAGATTATCAACACCAGCTGTAACAACAA
>NW_024686742.1:0-488 GCF_008729295.1 Plectropomus leopardus | reverse complement strand
CGGACGAGGAGGCAAGAGGGTCACGTTTCGGGAATTCTGACTTTTGTCGTTAGTTATTTGGATATTTACAAATGGGTTAGTGACATCAGGCGGGTTTCCTTTACAGGTTAGCGCAAAACATGAGCAATATTTTCAAAATATTGATAAAACACAACGTGGAGCTGTTTCCACTGAGTGATGTTTTACGACTTCTCCTCTGGTGATAACATCCCAGTAACCATGGCGATGGATGTTCAAAACATTAGCAGCTTTATTTCTACTGCAGCCACCACGCTAGCCGTCATTATTTCCAATCCAAGGCCACGTAGGCGTGTTATGGAGCCATGATGGAAAGGCGAGCCCCTAATATGTGGGAGCGGCCACGTATAAGGGATTTCTGGGAGATGTAGTCCACGATTTCACAGAGGAATTGTGGATTCAAAACTTTCTCAGAGTTATGTGACAGCTCTTGAAGCTAATGCTGCATCATGAGGGAGCCAGTTCCTACT
>NW_024686741.1:0-329 GCF_008729295.1 Plectropomus leopardus | reverse complement strand
TCGACTCCGTGGTGGGCTATTCCCTACATCTCGTCGTTAGTGGAGTGGTGAAAGACTGGGGTTCAATTCCCCGACTGGGAGGGTAGTTTCCTATTCGAACCCACTGTGTCAGATGGCGAAACAACATTGCTGAATTGGAAGGAAAGTGCCGACAATAGCAAGAGCACTGTAACAGTCATTGCCTGATTGCCCACTGACATAAAACACATAAAAGGCCCTATGATACAGTGTCAATGAAGCAACTGACAACTACATTGGCTGGGAATCGAATGCAAGGCCTCCTGAACCACCAATGCTCACATGGTTGTATTACCCACAGCCACAATGCA
>NW_024686740.1:0-417 GCF_008729295.1 Plectropomus leopardus | reverse complement strand
TTAGCACGTTGAAAAATTGGACAAAAAAATCGCATACTATACTATGGCGAAAAATGTCAAATTGTGGCCCGTCCCAAAAATGGCTGAAAATGACATATTATAGCTTGTAGATAGGCATCATACCATACAAAATGGAAACAAAGTCCAAAAAAGTCCAAAAATGTCATTATTTAGCACGTTGAAAAATTGGACAAAAAAATTGCATACTATACTATGGTGAAAAATGTCAAATTGTGGCACGTCCCAAAAATGGCTGAAAATGACATATTATAGCTTGTAGAGATGCATTATACTATACAAAGTGGAAACAACTGTCAAAAAAGTCCAAAAATGTCATAATTTAGCATGTTGAAAAAATTGGACAAAAATGGCATACTATACTATGGTGAAAGATGTCAAATTGTGGCCCGTCCCAAA
>NW_024686739.1:0-323 GCF_008729295.1 Plectropomus leopardus | reverse complement strand
CCTAGCATAGTAGTATTGTGAATAAGTCAACAAATAATTTCACATATGAATTGTTTAGGTGTCAAACTGCATTAAACATTGTTTGCAATAAGCTTATTACAGCCACCAAACACGGAAATCTATCTAATTTCTATATACTTTCATGAGTTTCTGTCTCAGAATTAAATAAATTTAGAAATAAGTAAAGAAACAATAGGCCCATCTTTCTGGCTGTATTAAAGTAAAAAGAAGTCAGACAAAAAGAAAGGCAAAAGCCTGCTCCACTACCAAAAAAAACCCAACTCATCTTATGTATGCCACATTCAAAATATGCTGATTAACAT
>NW_024686738.1:0-735 GCF_008729295.1 Plectropomus leopardus | reverse complement strand
TGTGTGTGTGTGTGTGTGTGTGTGTGTGTGTGTGTGTGTGTGTGTGTAAAACAGTGAGGGAAACATACAAGACACACTCCGGTGTCTGGAGAAGTTGGCTGACATCTCCCGCAGTGAAGGGCTGCAACACAACCTGGTGGACGCCTTCCTCTGTCTGGGCAATATCTACTATACAATGGTATCTCACACACACACACACACAAACACACAGACACACACACACACAGACACACACACACACAGGCTGGCATTTAAAGGGTTAAAATTCTAAAAACAAATACGATTTTTTGATTTTTCTGATTAGGACTGATCATGGTTAAAATAATAAACCCAATGAAAGTATAAAATAATATTAATGTATAATATTTTTAGAGCTGTATTTTAAAAAGCTCATTTAGTATTTGTGTGATATTAAAGTGGGACCTAAAGGGTTAAGCATGTTATTGAAATTAGTTGATTTTATTAAATTTTTTAAGTTTTGAACCACAGGTTACGTCCTGTTGTTTCAGAATATGTTTGTTTGGGAGTTTATTTTCACCGAACTCTGTGTGTCTGCAGCGTCAGTATGAGCGAGCGTGCGAGTGTTTCCTGCAGGGATACGAAGAGGCCTGTGAGGTGGAAGATCTGGCTCTGCTGCAGAAAGCTCAGGTACTCTTTTCTTAAAAATGTCATGCTTGTATGGCTGTTTTTGGTCCAATCAGTTTATCTCAAAATAATAATAACAACAACAACAAT
>NW_024686737.1:0-240 GCF_008729295.1 Plectropomus leopardus | reverse complement strand
TAATTATTTTTGTTTCAGATAAGTTACCTTTCAAATGCATCAAAACTCAACATTTTGAGTTGTACTTATAAATACTCTCAAACATGAGAAGTTATGGCAACTAAACTTTTCTATTATGCCTATATATAATACGAATATATATAATACTAGTTCAGTAAAATATGTTTATTTAAACATTAAATGCAACATTCCAGCAAATATGCAGGAGGATGATACTGGATGATACCAATACTGTACTGT
>NW_024686736.1:0-648 GCF_008729295.1 Plectropomus leopardus | reverse complement strand
TGCCAGATCGTCCTCTGCAGCATGCATGTCTTTCCAGCACTCTCCAAACAGATCATCCGTTGCCGACTCTGCCTGTCCCCGACCTGCTCTCCTCGCCTGACTCCTCGTGAACCTACCTGCCTTCTGTCCCCGACCACGTGCTCAGTTTCGGCATTCCGGAAATCTGACGGATTCCCTGGTAAAGACCTCTCTGCTCTGCTTCGACGATTCTCCTGCCTGATCCCTGCTGGTGCTGTTGTTTCCGTGGACGGATTTCCCGGTAACCGAACCCCTGCCTGCCCTCGACCACTCCTCCACTCGATCCCCGACAACGCTCACACACGTGTTGTCGGCTTGCGGAGCTACGGGGTTTCCTCGTCACCAGCCACAGTGGGTACAAGCTTCGTGTCTTCGCTTCGTGTGATTCCCAGAGACATTGCTTGGGCTCACAGCCCGAAGAACGAACTCTCAGTCTGTATCCTGTTTACCATTCATGTTGGTATTAATAAAGGTTATTACCAACTGCCAGTGAAGTGTACTGTACTGCATCTGGGTCCTCAATACACCCGTTACACAACCTGGCCTTGCATCCACAGGGACTGCTGTTGCACTTTTAGAACCATTGGCCCTGTTTGAAGGGATTTGATGCTGGTACAGTTTAAATAAAAC
>NW_024686735.1:0-587 GCF_008729295.1 Plectropomus leopardus | reverse complement strand
TATGGCAAAAATGTCAAAATTTGACATGTCCCAAAAATGGCTAAAAACAACATATATTAGCTTGTAGAGATGCCTCTTAGTATATAAAGTGGAAACTAAGGTCTGAAGAGGCCAAAAACGTCATAATTTGGCATGTTGATAAAATGTCGAAAAATCGCATACTATAGTATGGCAAAAATGTCCAAATGTGACATTTCCCAAAAATGGCTAAAAACAACATATATTAGCTTGTTCAATGGTGTCATAGTGTACCAAATGGAAACAAAGGTCAAAAAAGGCCAGAAATGTCAAAATTTAGCATGATGACAAAATGGCGAAAAATCGCATGCTATAGTATGGCAAAAATGTCAAAATTTGACATGTCCCAAAAATGGCTAAAAACAACATATATTAGCTTGTTCAATCACGTCATAGTGTACAAAGTGGAAAGCAAGGTCAAAAAAGTCCAGAAACGTCAAAATTTAGCATGTCAAAAAAATGGCTAAAAATCGCATGCTATAGTATGGCAAAAATGTCAAATTTGGGCATGTCCCAAAAATAGCTAAAACCAATATTTAATAGCTTATAAAGACACCTCATAGGATACA
>NW_024686734.1:0-305 GCF_008729295.1 Plectropomus leopardus | reverse complement strand
CTCCAAGTCCACAAAGCACATGTGGACTTGGAGAAGGCATTCGACCGTGTCCCTCAGGGAGTCCTGTGGGGAGTTCTCCAGGAATATGGGGTTTCGGACCCCCTGATACAGGCCGTCCGTTCCCTGTTTGACCAGTGCCAGAGCTTGGTCCGCGTTGCGGGCAGTAAGTCATTTCCGGTGAGGGTTGGACTCTGCCAGGGCTGCCCTTTGTCACCGATTCTGTTCATAACTTTTATGGACAGAATTTCTAGGTGCAGTCAAGGTGTTGAGGGGGTCCGGTTTGGTGACCTCAGGATTGGGTCCCT
>NW_024686733.1:0-710 GCF_008729295.1 Plectropomus leopardus | reverse complement strand
TTTTTGCCATACTATAGCCTTGGACTTTGGGTGATAATTTCGACATGCTGTTTTATGGTGTTTTTGGCTGTTATTGCAAGTTCCTTTGGTATGGCGCATCTCAACACACAATTTAAGAAGGTTTTCAACAGTTTTCAGCCGTTTTTGAGACGCAGGATATTTTGACATTTTTGCCATACTATAGCCTTGCATTTTGAGTCATTTTTTCGACATGCTGTTTTATGGTGTTTTTGGCCATTTTTGCAAATTTCTTTGCTATGGCGCTTTTCTGCACACTATTTAAAAAGGTTTTCAGCAGTTTTCAGTCGTTTTTGGGATTTGTCCACTTTTGACATTTTTGCCATACTATAGCCTTGCAGTTTGGGTGATATTTTCGACATGCTGTTTTATGGTGTTTTTGGCCATTTTTGCAAATTTCTTTGCTACGGCGCTTTTCTACACACTATTTAAAAAGGTTTTCAGCAGTTTTCAGTCGTTTTTGGGATTTGTCCAATTTTGACATTTTTGCCATACTATAGCCTTGGACTTTGGGTGATAATTTCGACATGCTGTTTTATGGTGTTTTTGGCTGTTATTGCAAGTTCCTTTGCTATAGCGCGTGTCGACACACTATTTAAGAAGGTTTTCAACAGTTTTCAGCCACTTTTGGGACGTAGGATATTTTGACATTTTTGCCATACTATAGCCTTGCATTTTGGGTCATTTTTTCG
>NW_024686732.1:0-2088 GCF_008729295.1 Plectropomus leopardus | reverse complement strand
ACCACCGCAGCATATTGAGATGAGAACGACATGCAGGTTCAAACACGGCAAAATTACATTTCCATTCTGAAGTGCAAAAACCACACATTCTGTTCTTTCTTTGAATATGGGGGAATATCATTAACCTCTACCCTCTCCCCAAAACAAAAACAGCTCCAGTCTCCAGAGTCTCTTAGTTTGAAGCACACTTCCTGACCTTTTCAGAGTTGCAGTTTTTTTTCTCTACCAAATAATTTTCCACTTTTCATCTTATGCATCCAGTTGCGAGTGACTCTGACCTTTTCAGATCCGTTGCCCTACACATGCCGACTGCTCCGGATCATCTGCTTGACCATATAGAAAGAAAAAACCCCATCTGACTTGGAAATGAGCCGTGAGATAACTTGCCTTTTGACTGTCAAATGTCTGTTGGTGTAGTAAAGCCTCGGCTCTCTGGAGAGAAATATATTTAGTTTTGGCTTTTAGAACTGCTTTTCTGAGCAATATGAACACTAATAAACATATTTTCTGAATCTTAGCACCTGATTTTAACTTAGTTATAGTCTTTAATGAAATCAGTGAAATAATTCACATTTTTTTTGGTTTACCCCAAAGTCAACAAAAAGTAATGACAGTCAGTCTAGTTTTTGTCCGTGGAGTTTACTCGCAATCTCATTGTGCATTTTAAGTATTCTGAGGCAACAGTTGTTGGTCCTATTGTTAATGGTTCAACATGTTTTGTTAGTATTAGCTTGCCTTTTATAAAAATATTGCCTTTTGCCATACTTGCTTGCATGTTCTCATGGATTGTTGCAGCTGTTTTGTTTTTGCATTACATGGAGCCCATACTTTTTTTTTCTCTTTTTTTTTTAAATGCCCAACAGTAGTGTCAGCAAATATTACAGGTACAGATATAGATCCCTTTATACATTGCATTACAATGTGTTTTGGGTGATTGGATTGCAGTCAGACAGTGGTTGACCACATGATGTAAATGCACTCAGAGCACATTAGACATGTACAGCAGGTTGCAGTGGAGCTGCTCTCTGTCCTCACATCCAGCTCTGCATCTGTCTTATACGGTCCATCCGCCCCTTCAGTACAATGCATGATGGGATATAATGCTTGGATAGTGATTTTGGTTGTACACTGCTTTTCACAGTGCATTGGAGGATACTTGAAGCCCACTTTATAGACTAATAATTCCTACTATAGCCTATGTTCGGACAGCACTACAAAATTGAAAACTACATCCCTGAAAAGTTTTTATGCTCACATGAGGTGGTATTTCCTGAGGGAGCATGATGCAGCAGGAGCTACAAGAGGAGTAAGTGCATCACATAATTCACATTCAAAAGTTGAGCGGATTATTTGGAGGTTTTGAATCCACAATTCCTCTGTGAAATTGTGGACTATTACCTCCCAGAAATCCCTTATACGTGGCTGCTCCCACCTATAAGGAGCTCGCCTGAAGTCACATATGACATGCTATCTTTACCATTATTGCTGTGCATCTCTTCCCCTCTTTCTTTCTTTTTTCTCATTTTTGTAATTTAATTGTTATTTACGACATCTATTGCACTTCTGTTCGCCCCGGAGGAGGGATCCCTCCACAGTTGCTCTTCCTGAGCTTTCTTCCATTTTTTCCCCCATTACAGGGTTTTTTTTAGGGAGTTTTTCCTTAGGTGATGTGAGGGTCTAAGGGCAGAGGGATGTCATATGCTGTAAAGCCCTCTGAGGCAAACTGTGTTTTGTGATAATGGGCTTTATAAATAAAACTGACTTGACTTGAATGTTGTGAGATAAGAAATGCAGTCATCTCACAATTGTGTTTTTTTTTAACATTTCGGAAATATCGCTTAAGTTTTGCGCAAATCTGTAATGGAAACCTGCATATTGTTAGTGGTCACTCTCACCGCCGCTTGCCTTTTAGCCGATTGGCATCTTTAAAGAAAAATAAAATAAAATGTATATATGTATTATATTTATAAACGACACAATACATAAAACACACATCAGCAACAACAATAACACAAACAGCAAGAATAAAACATAAATACACACCTTCACATGCATGCATGCACACTTGAACTCCATGACAACATTTCA
>NW_024686731.1:0-458 GCF_008729295.1 Plectropomus leopardus | reverse complement strand
GCACACTATTTTAGGCTGGTTTGAGGTGTTTTCAGCGATTTTTGGGACATGTCATATTTTCACATTTTGCCATACTATAGCCTTGCCTTTTCAGTCAATTTTTCAAAATGCATTTTTATTATGTTTTTGGACATTTTTGCAACATTCTTCGCTATGGCGTTTCTTAGCATGCTATTTTACGCTGTTTTGAGGTGTTTTCAGTGGTTTTTGGGACATGTCATATTTCAACATTTTTGCCATACTATAGCCTTGCCTTTTTTTGTAATTTCTTCATCATACATTTTTATGCTGTTCATGGCCGTTTTTGCAACATTCTTCACTATGGCGTGTCTTAGCACGCTATTTTAGGCTGTTTTGAGGTGTTTTCGGCATTTTTTGGGACGTGACATATGTTGACATTTTTGCCATACTATAGCCTCTCCTTTTCGGTTATTTTTCCAACATTCATTTTTATTATT
>NW_024686730.1:0-406 GCF_008729295.1 Plectropomus leopardus | reverse complement strand
CATCCAGGCTTTTACATCCTTAAGACATGTTTGAAGTCTAGATAGCTGATCAGTTTCATCTGGTTTCATAGATAGATATAATTGCGTATCATCAGCATAACAATGGAAATTTATAGTGTTTTCTAATTATGTTGCCTAGAGGGAGCATATATAAAGTAAAAAGGATTGGTCCAAGCACAGAACCCTGTGGCACTCCAAAGCAGACCTTTGTATGTGTGGAGGGTTGATTGTTGATGTGAACAAATTGGGAACGATCTGATAAGTAGGACTTAAAGCAGGCTAGTGCCATTCCTTTAAGGCCAATTAAGTGTACCAGTCTGTGCAGTAAGATTTGATGGTCAATGGTGTCAAATGCAGCACTGAGATCTAATAGGATTAAAACAGAGACCAGACCTGTGTCAGAAGC
>NW_024686729.1:0-491 GCF_008729295.1 Plectropomus leopardus | reverse complement strand
TGAAATCCCTGTTACAACACTACTGTGCAACATGGCCTCTTGCACTCGGCCTGGCGGAGAGTTTTTTGGCCAGGAGAAAGCGTGCCACTGCCTCCGTGCCACAGCTCCCCAATGTGGGCTCGGACAGGGAGTGTGACATATGTCTATGTTGTCGGGAATGTGGGGTGGGTGTGCGTCTTTGCGAGCTCGACAGCTGGAGCTGGCCTCAGCGGCCTCTCTGAGGGAAGCACTTCATGGCTCTTGCGCCCACTACACTGCCATGGCCTGAAGGCTGGTTTGACAACAGTTAACCTTGGATTTATCTAGCCCACTGCCTAGCCCACAAGCACCCAATCACACACGTATGCACACACATACAGCTTATGTCACTTCAAAGCCTCATGTGACACCCCTGTAGAGCCACATGCACTTCAAACAAATGCACTAGATGTGTCCTACATACATACACACAACACGCACACACACACACACACACACACACACACACACAC
>NW_024686728.1:0-480 GCF_008729295.1 Plectropomus leopardus | reverse complement strand
GACATGTCATATTTTGATATTTTTGCCATACTATAGCCTTGCCTTTTCGGTTATTTTTTCAACATGCTCAATCGTGATATTTTTGGCCGTTTTTTTCAAAATACTATGCTACGGCATTCGTTGGCACTCTATTTTATGGTGTTTTGAGGTGTTTTCAGCTTTTTTGGACATGTCATATTTTGACATTTTTGCCATACTATAGCCTAGCCTTTTTCTGTCATTTTTTCAACATGCGTTTTAATGGTGGTTTTGGCCGGTTTTGCAACATACTATGCCATGACATGTCTCTGCATACTTTGTTATGTTGTTTTGAGGTGTTTTCAGCTGTTTTTGGGACATGTCATATTTTGACATTTTTGCCATACTATAGCCTTGCCTTTTTCTGTCATCTTTCCAACATGCGTTTTTATGGTGTTTTTGGCCGTTTTTGCAGAATGCTATGCTATGGCATGCATTGGCACACTATTTTATGCTGTTTTG
>NW_024686727.1:0-593 GCF_008729295.1 Plectropomus leopardus | reverse complement strand
TATCTCTAAGGGAGAGCCCAGCCACCCTATGGAGGAAGCTCATTTCGACCGCTTGTACCCCTGATTTTGTTCTTTCGGTCACTACCCAAAGCTTGTGACCATAGGTGAGGGTAGGAACGAAGATCGACTGGTAAATCGAGAGCTTTGCCATTTGGCTCAGCTCCCTCTTCACCACAACAGATCGGTGCAGAGTCCACATTACTGCAGACGCTGCACCGATCCGCCTGTTGATCTCCCGCTCCATCCTTCCCTCACTCGGGAACAAGACCCCGAGATACTTAAACTCCTCCACTTGGGGCAGGATCTCATCCCCGATCCGGAGGGGGCACTCCACCCTTTTCTGGCTGAGAACCATGGCCTCGGATTTGGAGGTGCTGATTCTCATCCCGGCCGCTTCACACTTGGCTGCGAACCGATCCAGTGAGAGCTGAAGGTCACGGCCTGATGAAGCCAAAAGGACCACATCATCTGCAAAGAGAAGAGAGCCAATCCTGAGGTCACCAAACCGGACCCCCTCAACACCCTGGCTGCGCCTAGAAATTCTGGCCATAAAAGTTATTAACAGAATCGGTGACAAAGGGCAGCCCTGGCAG
>NW_024686726.1:0-245 GCF_008729295.1 Plectropomus leopardus | reverse complement strand
CAATGCTAAACAAAACACCTCTAACTGCTAATATATGCAAGTATATATACAATTGTGGATGTGTAAATGTGTGTGTGTGTGTGTGTGTGTGTGTGTGAGAGAGAGAAAGAGAGAGAGACAGACAAAGAGAAGGTGTGAGCGTGAACACATCAAGAGGCAGACTAACAACAGAAGCACAAAGAAGATGCCAGATTCAAAGATGCTGGATCAAAGATGGCCGCAGAGTGGAGA
Source organism: Plectropomus leopardus (assembly GCF_008729295.1). NCBI lineage: Eukaryota > Metazoa > Chordata > Actinopteri > Perciformes > Serranidae > Plectropomus > Plectropomus leopardus. The sequence continues at coordinate 14 of NW_024686726.1, read as the reverse complement.
AGGCCTTAGCTGAC
>NW_024686725.1:0-780 GCF_008729295.1 Plectropomus leopardus | reverse complement strand
TGTGCTATGGAATGTCTCTGCACGCTATTTTATGTTGTTTTGAGGTGATTTCAGCCGTTTCTATTACAAGTGATATTTTGACATTTTTAGCCATACTGTAGCCATCCCTTTTCTGTAATTTTGTTCAACTATACTGCTATATCATGGTGTCTTTTGGCATTTTTTTAAAAATGTACTATGCTATAGTGTGTCTCAGCACATTATTTTATAATGGTTTGACATGTTTTCATCTCTTTTTGGGATATGTCCTATTTTGACATTTTTAGACTGTTTTCTTGCCATTTTGACAAGATGCTATATCATGGTGTTTTGGGCCATTTTTGCAAGATACTATGCTATGGCATGTCTGGGAACACTGGTTTATGCTGTATTGAGGTGTTTTCATCAGTTTTTGGGACATGTCATATTTTGACATTTTTTGCCGTACCTTTTCAGTCATTTTTTTCAACATGCTATATCATGATGTTGTTGGCTGTTTTTTTTTAACATTCTATGCTATGGCCTGTATTGGCATGCTGTATAATGCTAGTTTTAGGTGTTTTTGGTTGTTGTTGGGACATGTCATATTTTGACATTTTTTGCCTTACTATACACGTGCCTTGTTGATCATTTTCTCAACATGCTATATCATGGTTTTTGGATGTTTTTACAACATACTATGCTATGATATGTTTCTGCACACTGTTTTATGCTGTTTAGAGGTGTTTTTAGCGATTTGTGGGACATGCCAAATTTGACATATTTTGCCATACTATAGACTTGCCTTTTCTGTCATTTTTT
>NW_024686724.1:0-292 GCF_008729295.1 Plectropomus leopardus | reverse complement strand
GGTGTGTCAGGAGTGTTTACAGGTGTGAGGGGAGTGTTACAGGTGTGAGGGGAGTGTTTACAGGTGTGAGGGGAGTGTTTACAGGTGTGAGGGGAGTGTTACAGGTGTGAGGGGAGTGTTTACAGGTGTGAGGGGAGTGTTACAGGTGTGTCCGGAGTGTTTACAGGTGTGTGGGGAGTGTTACAGGTGTGTCAGGAGTGTTTACAGGTGTGAGGGGAGTGTTTACAGGTGTGTCAGGAGTGTTCACAGGTGTGAGGGGAGTGTTCACAGGTGTGAGGGGAGTGTTACAGGT
>NW_024686723.1:0-307 GCF_008729295.1 Plectropomus leopardus | reverse complement strand
GTGAGACATGGCCACACCTGTGAGACATCATCACACCTGTGAGACATCACCACATCTGTGAGACATCACCACACCTGTGAGACATCACCACACCTGTGAGACATCACCACATCTGTGAGACATGGCCACACCTGTGAGACATCATCACACCTGTGAGACATGGCCACACCTGTGAGACATCATCTCACCTGTGAGACATGGCCACACCTGTTAGACATGGCCACACCTGTGAGACATCATCACACCTGTGAGACATCACTACACCTGTGAGACATCACTACACCTGTGAGACATGGCCACACCTGTG
>NW_024686722.1:0-812 GCF_008729295.1 Plectropomus leopardus | reverse complement strand
GTCATGTTTTGACAGACAACAGGAACAGCCAGTGATAATAAGAATATCGCTGCAGCGAACTAAATGCACTGAACGACTTTGACTCTAGAACAGCTGAGTGTTTGACAGCCACAGTATTTCATTGTTATTACCATGGGCAGATGTAATGTTTTGGGGGCCTCGGGCCACAATCACATCACCTTATTGTCTTTATTCTCTAACTGGGAATGTTGGCAGGCTGTTGGCAGCTATAGGAGAAGTAGGCCCACTCAAAAGTTGTTTTTTTTCTGGAGTAAAATGATGAATAGCACAGAAGTTTGACAGTTCAAGTCAGAGTCCTGCAGTCAGGAGAAGTTGGCCTATTATCAGCACAATGTGCTTAAATTTACCTGAAGTTTGTTTAAGATGGAGCTTTTAATTTTTATATAATGCTGGAAAATTTAATAAATAATAATAAATCATATGTTTATTATACTCCAACACACCATGGTCACATGAAACTGAGTCAGTGAACTATGAGAGCAAAAAACAAACAACAAAAAAGAGCAAAAAGCAAAACAATCGTTCATTAATCGTAATCTAATTAAAATGTTTAAATAATTGTGATATTGATTTTAGGTATGAGGTTCAGACCTTTGCTGGGAGGAAATTTTAGTAACTGGACCTCTTTGAATTTTAGTTGAATAGGTCCTGCAGTCGATGATGCCTGTTCTACAGAATATTTGTCATCTTCAATATTTGACAGAAAATGAATATTTAAACCAAAATCAACCTTATATGTTCATATCTCACTTGGAAGAAAACTTTAAGCTTGACAGAAATAGTGATTTGAT
>NW_024686721.1:0-1259 GCF_008729295.1 Plectropomus leopardus | reverse complement strand
CAAAAACAGCTGAAAACACCTCAAAACAGCATAAAATAGCACGCTGAGACACGCCATAGCACAGAAAGTTGCAAAAATGGCCCAAAACACCATGATACAGCATGTTGAAAAAATTACCGAAAAGCAAGGCTATAGTATGGCAAAAATGTCAAAATATGACACGTCCCAAAAACAGCTGAAAACACAGCAAAACAGCATGAAATAACGTGTCGAGACACGGCATAGCATAGAGAGTTTCAAAAATGGTCAAAAACACGATGATATAGGATGTTGAAAAAATGACCGAAAAGGCAAGGCTATAGTATGGCAAAATGTCACAATATGACACGTCCCAAAAACAGCTGAAAACACCTCAAATCAACATAAAATAGCGTGCTGAGACACGCCATAGCATAGAAAGTGGCAAAAACAGTCAAAAACACCATGATATAGCATGTCGAAAAACTTACCTAAAAGGCAAGGCTATAGTATGGCAAAATGTCAAAATATGTCATGTCACAAAAACAGCTGAAAACACCTCAAACCAACATAAAATAGCGTGCCGAGACACGCCATAGCATATAAAGTTGTAAAAATGGCCCAAAACACAATGATACAGCATGTTGAAAAAATGACCGAAAAGCAAGGCTATAGTATGGCAAAAATGTCAAAATATGACATGTCCCAAAAACAGCTGAAAACACCTCAAACCAACATAAAATAGCGTGCCGAGACACGCCACAGCATATAAAGATGCAAAACTTGCCCAAAACACAATGATACAGCATGTTGAAAAAATGACCGAAAAGCAAGGCCATAGTATGGAAAAAATGTCAAAATATGACATCCAAAAAACAGCTGAAAACACCTCAAAACAGCAGAAATTAGCATACTGACACAAGCCATAGCACAGAAAGTTGCAAAAATGGCCAAAAACACCATGACACAGCATGTTGAAAAAATGACTGAAAAGGCAAGGCTATAGTATGGCAAAATGTCAAAATATGACACGTCCCAAAAACAGCTGACAACACCTCAAATCAACATAAAATAGGTGCTGAGACACGCCATAGCATATAAAGATGCAAAAATGGCCCTAAACACAATGATACAGCATGTTGAAAAAATCACCAAAAAGCAAGGCTATAGTATGGCAAAAATGTCAAAATATGACATGTCTCAAAAACAGCTGAAAACACCTCAAAACAGCATGAAATAGCGTGCTGAGACAAGCATAGCATAGAAAGTGGCGAAAACAGTCAAAAACACCATGATATAGC
>NW_024686720.1:0-346 GCF_008729295.1 Plectropomus leopardus | reverse complement strand
TTTTACCTTACTATAGCCTTGCCTTTTTGGTCAGTTTTTCAACATGCTATATCATGGTGTTTTGGGCCGTTTTTGCTAAATACAATGCTATGGCATGTCTCGGTACACTGTTTTATGCTGGTTAGAGGTATTCTCGGCTGTTTTTGGTACATGCCAATTTTGACATTTTTTGCCTTACTACAGCCTTGCCTTTTTGGTCATTTTTTCAACATGCTATATCATGGTCTTTTATGACGTTTTTGCAACAGACTATGCTATGGCATTTCTCAGCTTTTTTTGGGAAATGACAATTTTGACATTTTTTTGCCTTACTATAGCCTTGACTTTTCGGTCATTTTTTCATCAT
>NW_024686719.1:0-231 GCF_008729295.1 Plectropomus leopardus | reverse complement strand
TTTTTTGACATGCTATATTATGATGTTTTTAGCCTTTTTTGCAACATTCTATGCTATGGCATATCTCGGCACTTGATTTTAAGCTGTTTTGAGGTGTTTTCAGCTGTTTTTGGGACATGTCATATTTTGACATTTCTAGCCATACTATAGCCTTGTCTTTTTTAGTCATTTTTTTGACATGCTATATCATGGTGTTTTGGCCTTTTTTGCAACATACTATGCTATGGCATG
>NW_024686718.1:0-378 GCF_008729295.1 Plectropomus leopardus | reverse complement strand
GCAACCCCCACGACGATTCCTCCACAGCCAGAGCCCATCACGGCTCCTGGTACAAAGGGCCCTCTGTGAGGAAACACCAGAACTGGAGTAAAAAAACTAAAAACACAGTAAATAAACAATATAGTAGTTTAGACTAAAAGGTAAAAAAATTGAGAATAGGATGAAAAAAATCTGCGATAAAATGTATGTTAACTAAAATTAGTTAAAACATACAGTTTAACAACCTAAGAATCTTAATAATGCTATGTTATTGTGTTTTTGGCCATAATTGCATGTTTTAATACTATGGCGTGTCTCAGCACGCAATTTTATGCTGTTATGAGGTGTTTTAAGCTAGTTTTGGGACATGTCATTTTTTGACATTTTTGCCATACTATA
>NW_024686717.1:0-509 GCF_008729295.1 Plectropomus leopardus | reverse complement strand
AAAAAAAATGCTAAAAACCACTCTAAACCACATAAAATAGCACGCGTAAACTCGCCATGGCAAAGAAAGATGCAAAAGCGGCCAAAAAACCCAAAATATAGCATGTTAAAAAAAATGACCGAAAAAGCAAGGCTATATAGTAAGGCAAAAATGTCGAAATATGTCATTTCCAAAAAAATGCTAAAAACCACTCTAATTCCTCTCCCCCAGTACATATATTCAGCAAAAGACAAAATGTTTAAAAAAAAAAAAGACAAAAAATCCTATAGTCAGAAATATGATTACAATTTGGTATCAGGTTAAGAAGTATTTCGTTGAATCCTCTTCTCTGTCACGCTTCAGCCCGATATGGGGTAACCATTTTTTCCCTCCAGGCAGAACAGACCCTGGTTTTAGGAAGTGGGCCGAAAAAGGTTTAAAGACAATCGGGGATCTCATGGGATCAGAGGGTGGGTTTTTGACGTCATTTGAAGAGCTGATTGCCAGGTACGATATTCCAAGTAAACATC
>NW_024686716.1:0-470 GCF_008729295.1 Plectropomus leopardus | reverse complement strand
CTGTCTACATGAGTGGAGCTGAGGCGGAGCAGGTGAACAGCTATAGGTTCCTTGGATTTACTAACACTGAGAACATATCTTTGTCGTCACACATCACCACCCAGATTAAAAAAGCACAGAAAAGACTCTACTTCCTACAAAACTTAGAAAGGCTGAATCCCAGAGCAAGATCCTGGTTAACTTCTACAGAGGAGCAGTAGAAAGCATACAGACTGGAAACATCACAAACTGGCATGGTTCGTGCACGGCCCGGGACAGGAAGGCTCTACAGCGGGTGATTAAAACTGCCCAAAACATCACTGGTTTCCATGTACAGAGCATCAGTGACCTCGGTGAAGTGAGGCGTCTGCACAGAGCACAAAGGACACTGAAAGACAGCAGCCACAGTCTGTTCACCCTGCTGCCATCTGGGAAAAGATACAGAAGTATCTGCTGCAGAACCACCAGACTACAGAGCAGCTTCTTTCCCC
>NW_024686715.1:0-512 GCF_008729295.1 Plectropomus leopardus | reverse complement strand
AAATAGTTTGAGTCCCCTACAGTAGCCTGATGAGACGCGACATTACAAAGAAAGTTGCAACAATGTCTTAAAAAAACATAATTTGGCATGTGGAAAAAATGACCGAAAAAGCAAGGCTATAGTACAACAAAAATGTCAAAATATGACATGTCCCATAATCAGCTTAAAACCATATTACACCACATAAAATACCTTTTCAAGACATGCCACTTCAAAAAAAGTTTCAAAAAGGGCCAAAAACACCATAACTTGGCATGTGAAAAAATGACCGAAAAAGCAAAAATGTCAAAATATGACATGTCCCAAAAACAGATGAAAACAACATTAAACCACATAAAAAAACCTTTCCAAAACAGGCCATTGCAAAAAAAGTTTCAAAAAGGTCCAAAACCACCAGAATTTGGCATGTGAAAAAAAATGACCGAAGAAGCAAGGCTATAGTATGGCAAAAATGTCAAAATATGACATGTCCCAAAAACAGCTGAAAACCACATTAAACCACATAAAATAGC
>NW_024686714.1:0-547 GCF_008729295.1 Plectropomus leopardus | reverse complement strand
GTCATTTTTTCAACATGCCAAATCATACTGTTCTTGGCCCTTTTTGCATCTTTCTATGCCATGGTGCGTTTTGGAAGGCTATTTGAAGTAATTTAATGTGGTTTTCAGCAGTTTTTGGGACCTGTCATTTTTTGACATTTTTGCCATACTATAGCCTTGCATTTTCGGTCATTTTTTCAACATGCCAAATTATACTGTTCTTGGCCCTTTTTGCATCTTTCCATGCTATGGTGCGTTTTGGAAGGCTATTTGAAGTAATTTAATGTGGTTTTCAGCAGTTTTTGGGACCTGTCATTTTTTGACATTTTTGCCATACCATAGCCTTGCATTTTTCAGTCATTTCTTTAATGTGCCCAATTATAACGTCAAGTCAGATCAAGTAAATTTTATTCATAGAGCCCATTTTCACAAAACATGGTTTGCCTTTAGAGGGCTTCACAGTGCATCCCTCTTCCCTTAGACCCTCACATCACCTAATATTCACAATGTTGGCAACAAGGAAAGAGAAATAGAAAGGGGAGGAGGGGGGGAGAGAGGTACAGCAATA
>NW_024686713.1:0-389 GCF_008729295.1 Plectropomus leopardus | reverse complement strand
GCATAGAAAGTTGCAAAAATGGCTAAAAACAACATAATATGGCATGTCGATACATTGACCCAAAAAGCAAGGCTATAGTATGGCAAAAATGTCAAAAAATGACATGTCCCAAAAACAGATGAAAACTGCTTAAAACGTCATTAAACTGCGTGACAAAACACGCCATAGCATAGAAAGTTGCAAAAATGGCTAAAATGAACATAATATGGCATGTCGAAAAAAAATGACCAAAAACCAAGGCTATAGTAAGGCAAAAATGTTAAAAAATGACATTTCCCAAAACAGCTGAAAACTGCTCAAAACCTCATTAAATTGTGTGCCGAGACACGCCATAGCATAGAGAGTTGCAAAAATGACTGAAAATGACACAATATGGCATGTCGAAAAAC
>NW_024686712.1:0-519 GCF_008729295.1 Plectropomus leopardus | reverse complement strand
TTATTAGGCTATTGCTTGCTATAATGCATATTTCTGTAATGTAAGCCCTGTGCTAGTTTTATGTGATCTTGTGAGCCTTTAGCCTGAGCCTTAGCCTTTATTTAGGTTTTGCAGGGGGCCTCCAAATAATTTTTTGGTCTATCAAGTGTGCCATAAATTGGAAAAGGTCAATTAAATAAATAAAACACTGATTCATTATAGTTTTCATTTAGTGTCTTGATGTGTTTTTTACCTATTCCACCAATTTATTCTTAGATGTTTTTAATGATAATCCAAATTATAATCAAAAAATGTCCGAGCAGTCAAAATGACTGCTATGGTCATTCTAGTAGTTGCAGAATTCTGGTAGACCGAGTGTTAATCCTATCCCTTTTGGAAGTTACCTGTTCTTTGCGTTTAAGTGTGAGACAGTTTGCAATGACATTGACAGAAGCCCCAACAAGCTTCAAGGTCATAGTTAGCAGCATTATTTCACAAGAACTTTCATATTTGATGGTCAAAGCTCATCTGTAGCTTCAT
>NW_024686711.1:0-376 GCF_008729295.1 Plectropomus leopardus | reverse complement strand
TGAGTATCCCTGGTCTTTACACTTCCAAAGCCTCCATAACCAGCTGCGTCATCACTTGGTTAAACTGGATACACACACAGTGAAGCTGGCAGCAGCCAAAAGCTTCAGAGACAGTGTGTTTCAGGGGGACGTGGGCAGCATTGACATGTCCATGCGGAGGTGCTGTACCTGAGGTTCCTGTAGAGCTTCCACTCCTGTCGCGCTCTCTGCTTCTGTCTCAGGGTGTTGAGCTGCAGACACACAGTGACGAGGAGCTGGAGAAGGGACACCACCCCCAGCAGCCTGTAGCTGCTCCTGATGGCCTCGTCACCGCTGCTGGGCCCCGTCACACGCAGCTACACACACACACACACACACACACACACACACACACACA
>NW_024686710.1:0-2104 GCF_008729295.1 Plectropomus leopardus | reverse complement strand
CTCTCCATCCTCCCCGACACACGGACGGGGATTTCAACGGAGCACAAGAAACTTGTACTTATAGCCTTGCTTTTTCTGTCATTTTTTCGACATGCCAAATTATGGTGTTTTTGGCTGTTATTGCAACATCTTCTGCTATAGCGTGTATCAACATGCTATTTTATGTCTATTTTAGCAGTTTTGAACTGTTTTTGGAAAAAGACATTTTTTTGACATTTTTGCCATACTATAGCCTTGCTTTTTTGGTCATTTTTTCGACATGCCAAATTAGCGTGTTTTTAGTCACGTTTGCAAGATCTTATGCTATGGCATGTATCAACACGATATTTATTGTATATTTAAGGAGTTTTTAGCTGTTTTTGGGAAATGTTATTTTTTAACATTTCTGCCATATTTTTGGCTTTTTTTTCTAGAATCTTTTTTATAGCGTATGTCAAGACGCTATTTAATGTCGATTTATGCAGTTTTCAGCTGTTTGGGAAATGTCAATTTTTGACTATAGCCTTGCTTGTCATTTTTTGGACATGCCAAATTATGTTGTTTTTGGCCGATTTTGAGACAGTCTATGCTATGGCATGTATCAACATGCTATTTTATGTCTATTTAAGCAGTTTTCAGCTGTTCTTTGGGAAATGTCACTTTTGGACATTTTTGCCATACTATAGCCTTTCTTTTGTGGTAAAAAAAAACAAAAAACAAAAAAAAACTACATTCAATAGTATGTCATGAAAATGAAGTTAAAAAAATGTCATAGTAGAGTACATTGACAAAATTTAATTAAAAGTAATATGCTGTAGTATGTTATTAAATGCTATATTTTCTGGACATGTCACAGTATGTTCAGAAAATGTAGTCAAACAGTTTGACTGACTGCTCAAACGTGTTTAAATTGCAGTACATTAGAGACAACCTGTGATGACAACACAAAAAGACATGGCCAAATGTCGCTGGGTCGTAAAGTTGTTTGTGATATCCGATAACAGCCTCAAATGTCAAACACTTATAAATAAGCACATCAAGCCCATATTTTCATCACAGTTAAGATTTATTTCATTCAACATTTCACATTACAAATATTTAAAAATTATGCATACTGTTATAAATAGTTGGCTGCAAACAATTAAATAACATTAGATTTTTCTTTTTCGTTTCACTAGCACTTCTACAGACCAACTCCTAGAAATATGGACATATCCGTATTACATAACTTAATTAGAAAGGAAAATACAAAAATAGGAACTTATAAAGTGAAATGACAATAAAAATTAAGGTGATATCTTAAGTAAAAAATGCTATTAATAAATACAACAACCTTCCCATACACAGTTAAAAACTATTGAAATCTTGCCATTAAGTAACATCATTAACAGACAAATATTTAAATATTTATTTTCCTTCAGAAAATGTGAACCATATATTGTGGAGCACAATATAGCAATTAGTAAAAACTAGACACTTTAACATATTAAAAGCTTCACCTCAAAAATATAACAAAAATCTGATCAAAATTATAAAAATCAATTATACATTCCAATTAAAAATATACCAATAAACAGCTAAATACATTGTTGACCTAATAATTACAATGCAATCAATCACAGTAGCTTAAAATAAACAAAATAAGCAAATGAGCACAAAACCTTTAATGTTTTAAAAATAACTTCAATTATTTATATTAGTACAAATAGTTTGATTTCTTTTCTTTTTTACAAACACCAGCATGAAAAGGATTACAATAACAGTAGAAAATGACTGTGAAAAACATATTAACATCTTCTTCAATTAAATGTCTGCAATTAAAAATGGCATTAAAGAATTACATTGCAAAGAGTCTTTATCTGGAAAAAGGTTCAAAAGAAGTATTGCACATAACAACTTGAAGTTAACTTGCAACATTTACCACATTCAAGTCTTTAAGCTCCCCTTCCTCCAGATAGGTCTATATAAGATCACCTCGACAGACAGTGGGGATGAGTTCTCAAGTCTATTTAAACAGTGTTCTATAAGGATGCTCAATGTCCTGCACTGCCAAATCGATTTAAAGTTAAGTTTCTGTCTTGTTTCTCGTCTTATCTCTCTGTCATGTGCATCCTGCAGAGGTCTG
>NW_024686709.1:0-618 GCF_008729295.1 Plectropomus leopardus | reverse complement strand
TATAGCAAAGTATGTTGCAAAAATGTCCAAAAACATCACAATATAGCATGTTGAAAAAATGACCGAAAAAGCAAGGCTATAGTATGGTAAAAAACTTAAAATATAACATTTCTCAAAAACAGCTGAAAAGACCTCAAAACAGCATAAAATAGTGTGCCAAGACACGCCATAGCAAAGTATGTTGCAACAACGGCCAAAAACACCAAAATATTGCATGTTGAAAAAACGACCGAACAAGCAAGGCTATAGTATGACAAAAATTGACAAAATATGACATTTCTCAAAAAACAGCTGAAAACACTTCAAAACAGCATAAAATTGTGTACCAAGACACGCCATATCATAGTACGTTGCAAAAATGGCCAAAAACACCACAATATAGCATGTTGAAAAAGTGACCGAAAAAGCAAGGCTATAGTATGGCAAAAAAGTTAAAATATGACATGTCTCAAAAACAGCTGAAAACACCTCAAAACAGCATAAAATAGCACGTAGAGACATGCCATATCATAGTACGTTGCAAAAATGTCCAAAAACACCAAAATATAGCATGTTGAAAAAACGACCGAACAAGCAAGGCTATAGTATGACAAAAATTGACAAAATATGACATTTCTC
>NW_024686708.1:0-582 GCF_008729295.1 Plectropomus leopardus | reverse complement strand
AGAATGTCAAAAAACAAAAGAAAAATGGCCAAAAAGGCAATAGTATAGTATGTGAAAAAAGTCAAATTTTGACCACTCCTAAATATGCCTGAAAACAACATGGAATAGCTTCTAGAGACTCATTATAGTGTACAACGTAGGAATGAAGGTCAAAAATGCCAAAAACCTCATAATTTAGAATATGTATTTATGTTGTAGACAAAGAATGTTGCAAAAACGGCCAAAAACACCATTTTTTAGCATGTTGAAAAAAATGACCAAAATGGCAAGGCTATAGTATGGATAAAAATGTCAAAATATGACCCGTCCCAAAAACAGCTGAAAACATCTCAAAACATCATAAAATAGCGTTCTAATACACGCCATAGCAAAGAATGTTGCAAAAACGGCCAAAAACACCAATTTTTAGCATGTTGAAAAAAAAACACTGAAAAGGCAAGGCTATAGTATGGCTAAAATGTCAAAATATGACCCGTCCCAAAAACAGCTGAAAACACCTCAAAACAGCATAAAATGGAGTATCGAGACACGCCACAGCAAAGAATGTTGCAAAAACGGCCAAAAACACCAGTTTTTAGCATG
>NW_024686707.1:0-441 GCF_008729295.1 Plectropomus leopardus | reverse complement strand
CCAAAATGCAAGGCTATAGTAAGGCAAAATGTCAAAAAATGACATGTCCCAAAAACAGGTAAAGACCACTGAAAACTGTATATAATAGCTTGCCGACACATGCCAAAGTATAGAATGTTGCAAAAACGGCAAAAAACACCAAATTGTGGCATGCTGAAAAAATGATACATAAAGCAAGTCTAGTAAAGCACAAATGTCAAAAAATGACATGATTAAAACATTTATGAAAACAACATATTATAGTCTGTGGACACCTCATTGTACACGTGTTCTCATGTGTTGTACAATATCTGTCACGGTAAAAGTCTGTGTGTATGTTTTCTTGCTCTCTGTTCAAGGTGCAGATCACTACAAAGGACTGACTGATTGAAAGCAGACTGAAAAAAGCTTGGTAAAGCTGTGATCTGTGCCGCCATCAGTGTCTGCATACTCTGGTGAAAG
>NW_024686706.1:0-764 GCF_008729295.1 Plectropomus leopardus | reverse complement strand
GAAATAGCCTTCCAAGACACACCATAGCATAGAAAGTTCCAAAAAGGCTATAGTATGGCAATAATGTCAAAATATGACATGTCCCAAAAACAGATGAAAACTGAATTAAACCACATAAAATAGCCTTCCAAGACTCGCCATAGCAAAAAAAGTTGCAAAAAGCGCCAAGAAAAACAGAATTCGGCATGTCCAAAAACTGACCAAACATGCAAGGCTATAGTATGGCAATAATGTCAAAATATGACACGTCCCAAAAACAGTTGAAAACCACATTAAAACCTATAAAATACCCTGCTGAGACACGCCATAGCAAAGAAAGTTCCAAAAAGTGACAAAAACACCATAATTTGGAATGTCAGAAAAGTGACCAAAGATGCAAGGCTATAGTATGGCAAAATTGTAAAAATATGACATCTCCCAAAAACAGCTAAAAACCAACTTAAACCACATAAAATAGCCTGCAAAGACATGCCATTGCAAAGAAAGTTGCAAAAAGGGCCAAAAACACCATAATTTGGCATTTTGAAAAAATCACCGAACATGCAAGGCTATAGTATGGCAATAATGTCAAAATATGACCTGTCCCAAAAACAGACGAAAACTAAATTAAACCACATAAAATAGCCTTCCAAGACTCGCCATAGCAAAAAAAGTTGCAAAAAGCGCCAAGAAAAACATAATTCGGCATGTCCAAAAACTGACCAAAAATGCAAGGCTATAGTATGGCAATAATGTCAAAATATCACATGTCCCAAAAACAGATG
>NW_024686705.1:0-542 GCF_008729295.1 Plectropomus leopardus | reverse complement strand
AATGACATATTATAGCTTGTAGAGACGTGTTATACTATACAAAGTGGGAACAAAGGCCAAAAAGGGCCAAGAACCTCATAATTTAGCATGTTGAAAAAAATGGCCAAAAATCACATACTATACTATGGCGAAAAATGTCAAATTTTGACCTGTCCCAAAAATGGCTGAAAAATGACATATTATAGCTTTGAAGGACGTGTCATAGTATACAAAGTGGAAAAAAACGCCAAAAAAAGTCCAAAAAGGTCATAATTTAGCATGTCGAAAAAAATGGCCAAAAATCACATACTATACTATGGCGGAAAATGTCAAATTTTGACCCCTCCCAAAAATGGCTGAAAATGACATATTATAGCTTGTAGAGACGTGTTATACTATACAAAGTGGGAACAAAGGCCAAAAAGGGCCAAGAACCTCATAATTTAGCATGTTGAAAAAAATGGCCAAAAATCACATACTATACTATGGCGAAAAATGTCAAATTTTGACCTGTCCCAAAAATGGCTGAAAATGACATATTATAGCTTGTAAGGACGTGTCAT
>NW_024686704.1:0-893 GCF_008729295.1 Plectropomus leopardus | reverse complement strand
GAAACGGCTGAAAACACGTCAAAATAGAATAAAATTACATGCCAAGACACGCCACACTATAAAATGTTGCAAAAACTACCAAAAACTCCTTAATTGTGCATGTCAAAAACAATTCCGAAAAGGCAAGGCTATAGTATGGCAAAAATGTCAAAATATGACATGTCCCAAAAATGATTGAAAACACCTCAAAACAGCATATAAGAGCGTACCAAGACATGCAAAGACATAGAATCTTTCAAAAATAGCCAAAATCACCATAATAATGCATGTCAACAAAATGACCAAAAAGGCAAGGCTATAGTATGGCAAAAATGTCAAAATATGACATGTCCCAAAAAAACGCTGAAAACACCTCAAAACAGCATAAAATAGCGTGCCAAGACAAGCCACATGATAGAATGTTGCAAAAACGGCCAAAACACCACAATGATGCAGGTCAAAAAAATGACCAAAAAGGCAAGGCTATAGTATGGCAAAAATATCAAAATATGACATGACCAAAAAACAGCTGAAAACAACTCAAAACAGCATAAAATAGTATGCCAAAACATGCCACAGCAAGGAATGTTGCAAAAATGGCCAAAAAACCCATAATAATGCATGCCAAAAAATTGGCCGAAAAGGCAAGACTATAGTAAGGCAAAAATGTCAAAATATGACATGTCCCAAAAACGGCTGAAAACACCTCAAAACAGCATAGAATAGCATACAAAGAAATGCCAAATTAAAGAATGTTCCAAAAAATGCCAAAAACACCATAATAATGCGTGCCAAAAAAATGACCGAAAAGGCAAGGCTGTAGTAAGGCAAAAATGTCAAAATATGACGTGTCCCAAAAACGGTTGCAAACACCTCAAAACAGCATAAAAGAGCATACCAAGCCACGCCATAGC
>NW_024686703.1:0-738 GCF_008729295.1 Plectropomus leopardus | reverse complement strand
CACGTCGCAAAAACAGTTAAAAACACCTCAAAACAGCATAAAATAGCATGCTGAGACACGCCATAGCATTAAAACATGCAAATATGGCAAGAAACACGATAAAAGAGCATGTCGAAAAAATGACCGAAAGAGCAAGGCTATAGTATGGCAAAAATATAAAAATTTGACATGTCCCAAAAACAGCTGAAAACATCTCAAAACAGCATAAAAACATCTGCTGACACACGCCATAGCATTAAACGTGCAAATATGGCAAAAATCACCATAACATAGCATGTCGAAAAAATGACCAAAAAAGCAAGGCTATAGTATGGCAAAAATGTCAAAATTTGACGTGTCCCAAAAACCGCTGAAAACACCTCAAAACAGCATTAAATAGCGTGCTGAGACATGCCATAACAATAAAACATGTAAAAATCAGCCAAAAACACCATAAAAGAGCATGTCGAAAAAATGACCAAAAAAGCAAGGCTATAGTATGGCAAAAATGTCAAAATGTGACACGTCGCAAAAATAGTTAAAAGCACCTCAAAACAGCAGAAAATAACGTGCTGAGACACGCCATAGCATTAAAACGTGTAAAAACTGCCAAAAACACCAAGATTTAGCATGTCGAAAAAATGACCGAAAGAGCAAGGCTATAGTATGGCAAAAATGTCAAAATGTGACACGTCGCAAAAACAGTTAAAAGCACCTCAAAACAGCAGAAAATAGCCTGCTGAGACACGCCATAGCATT
>NW_024686702.1:0-443 GCF_008729295.1 Plectropomus leopardus | reverse complement strand
TCAAACTGATATGCAACTAAGTTCTTGGCAGAGCTGACATTTTTATTAGATTCATGGCATAAAAGTCAACAGTAACTTTTAACAAGTAAAGCTTGAACTAAGAACCAAAGGTACAACAAGCACCTGCTCTATCCACTAAACCAAACCTCCAGATAACATACTGAGTTCCATGTAGCTCATTATCAGCAGTGACGTGTCGTAAATCGTATCGTCAACAAAGTGGTAATGAAGACCAAAAAAGGCCAAAAAACTCATAATTTAGCATGTCAAAAAAATGGCCAAAAAGGCAATAGTATAGTATGACGAAAAAGTCAAATATTGACCACTCCTAAAAATGGCTGAAAACGACATATAATAGCTTGTAGAGACACATTATGGTATACAAAGTGGGAATAAAGGCCAAAAGGGGCCAAAAACCTCATAATTTAGCATGTCAAAAAAAA
>NW_024686701.1:0-511 GCF_008729295.1 Plectropomus leopardus | reverse complement strand
CGTCACTTACACGAGAGTAGATTTGGAAAATTATTTTTAAAGAAGCCTGGGAGAATAAAAACAAACAAACAAACAAAACAATATAATGAACACAATTACATATTTAAAATTGTTTCACTGAATTAATATAATTTTTTAAAGCACATTTTCAGGTTGTTTCCTTTTTTAAGTTTGTTTTAATGTTGGTTTTTTAACTTTATTTTCTCTTTTTTTCTAATTTTCAGGTATTTTTCTTGTACTATTTATTTATCCCCTAATTATTGAGTTATTTCTTTGCTTAGGTATCAAAGGGTTAAAACCAATACAGTTAGTATTTGTACATTTATAGTTGTGTTTGTATTGACTAAACTGGGTACTTAGGAACAATTAGCAGATTTCATACAACAGGGCAATTCAAAGTGCTTTACAGAGCAATTAAATAAAAGCATAATAAAAGATTCACAATAAAAGAGAAAAGAGATACGATATACAAGGTAAAATCAAGTACTACATGTTTAAAACCAAAATATGA
>NW_024686700.1:0-253 GCF_008729295.1 Plectropomus leopardus | reverse complement strand
CAGCTGTTTTTTGGACATGTCAAATTTTGACATTTTCGCCTTACTATAGCCTTGCTTTTTTGGTCATTTTTTCAACATGTTTTTTTAATGGTTTTTCGGCTGTTTCTGAAAGTTTTTTCAACATTGTCTACTATAACGTGCCCCTATGTGCTATACTAAGTGGTTTTCAGCTGTTTTTTGGACATGTCAAATTTTGACATTTTCGCCTTACTATAGCCTTGCTTTTTTGGTCATTTTTTCAACATGTATTTTT
>NW_024686698.1:0-577 GCF_008729295.1 Plectropomus leopardus | reverse complement strand
TCCCTTCAGAACTACTGATGTAGTAATTTTGATGTACTATGTAACAATGTCAAAAATAGTATGCTTTTATTCTTTGAAATGTATAGTGTGCACGTATACAGCATTTATAATTATGTTAGTGTCATGTTAACCTACTTTAAACACTACCATCTGACATTTATTTCACATTTGAAAAGATAAACTCTAGGCTTTATGAAATTCATAACAGATGGCAAGTGATGTGTTACAATCAGGCAGGGATGCAGGGGCTCAGAGGTAGAGTGGGTCGTCCTCTAATCTGAAGGTCAGTGGTTAGATCCCTGGCGCCTCCAGGCAACGTGTTGAAGTGTCCTTGGGCAAGATACTGAACCCCAGATTGCTCCCAATGCTGTGTCATTGTCGTGTGAGTGTGTGTGAATGATTACTGAGTAGCGGGTGACACCTGAGACTGGTAACCTCGGCCACCAGTGTGTGCATGTGTGTGTGAACGGGTGTATGCGACATGTCCTGTGAAAAAGTTTTGAGTAGTTAATAAGACTAGAAAAAGCGCGATACAAGTACAGTCCATTTACCATTTAAACTAAATTCTCTATCAGTG
>NW_024686697.1:0-321 GCF_008729295.1 Plectropomus leopardus | reverse complement strand
TTCTTTTCCATCTGTTTGTCCCTTACATCCTTTAACTCATACCCTCCACTTTTGCTCCTCTGTGCATCTAAACTCATTCTCTACATCTGTTTACACCATTACTTTCACTCCATTCACCCTCCACCCCTTCTCCTTAACCCTTTGAAACCTGAGCAAATAGGTTTGAAATCTATTTGAGGGGGATGAACAACTTAACAAGACCCAAAAAATTAGCAATTGAAATTAGCCTTGTAAAAAAAAAAAAAGCAAAAACAAAACAAAGAAAATAAATAAAAGTAGACTCACACACACACACACACACACACACACACACACACACAC
>NW_024686696.1:0-359 GCF_008729295.1 Plectropomus leopardus | reverse complement strand
CTGCAGTATTAGGGCATTTGTAGGCAGTAGTGGTGGAGCAGTGTCTCCTCAGACTGGGGGCCTCTGGGTATTAATTAGAACACCAGTCTGATGTTACTGTAGTGAGAAAAAAAGGTTAGAGTAAGACATCAGTGTGAGGGTACTTTCAGAATTGAAGGTGATGAATGACACCAATGGTGGAGACACAGTACTGATAAGAAAACTGACAGTTTAAACAGATGGGAGACTGGGTTATGGGTTTGGGTCATAGAGTCGGGGAGCATGGGCTGATGGGTATCTGGAGCTAATGACGGTCAATCTCCCATGAGACACAATGTGTTAGAAGACTCTGAAAGACGCTTTGGAAGAAAGAGAGGAAC
>NW_024686695.1:0-292 GCF_008729295.1 Plectropomus leopardus | reverse complement strand
CGTCAGAATTATTGCCATAGCTTTTCTGCAGAGAGAGCTGAGGATGCCGACATGTGAGAAAACAAAGCTCAGTTCAGACTGAGGATTTTAACCCTTTGAAACCTTGTTTGGCAACAGTTTTCTTGTGCTGCAGATGCATTTCACAAGCAATTAAAGTTCTGAAATGTGAGCAAATGGGTTTCATTTCTTTAAAAAGCACAGGGAAAAAAGGCATCAGCAATTTGGCAAGAAATGTCCCACAAAATGCAAGAAATGCGACTTAGACGGAAAATTAGAAAGAGGGATAAAGCAT
>NW_024686694.1:0-883 GCF_008729295.1 Plectropomus leopardus | reverse complement strand
TCTAGGTAGAACCTCAGCCCTTTAGGATGAACCCTTTTGGAACCTCTGGGTCTTAGAGAGTACACCTTTCCTCTCCCTTCTTCTTAGTACCTGTGTTGAGTGTGTTTTGCTTGCCTTGGCTCTGCAGGCGCCTCGCGGCGTTCCTCCCTCAGCTGACAGGAGGTGACAGAGAGCATAGAGAGGGAGAGAAAGTATGAGCAGAATGGAGGGAGGGAGAGTTGACGGTTATGGCAGGAACAATGAAACCAAACAAGACAGGATGAGAGGTGAGAGGAGGAGATGAGACGAGGAAGATGGCAGGATGTTGCTTTTCGCTGAGATACAGAAACCTCAGGCGATCGTCTCATAGTTGTGACGAGGATGATGGGAGACGGGATGACAGAGGAGAGGAGTGGAATAGAGGGAAGGTAGTTGACGGGTGAGGGGGGTTAAAGAGAAAATGAGAGGCGAGAGAGAACAGGTAAAGCAGCTGAAATCGACTGGCCCTTAACTAGAACCAGCAGACATTTTTGCCAACCACAAGATTGGTGACTCACCCACACGATATCTCCAAATTGATTTGCGAGGCAGAAAATGTGTGTGTTGTCATCAACTCTCACTCCCTAAACAGCTCTCTGCCTCTGCACTGGATTCCATTAAGTCTTTAAGTAATTTTCTTTTTCAGATAACAGTAAGGCTCATCTGGAGAGGAGCAGAGGGGAGAGAGGGAGGGGATGTAGAGATATCAGCAGGTGGAAGACCAGGGAAGAAGGAGAGGATAGAGTAAGTTGTGGGTTAAAATGAATGAATAAATTAATTGATTAATGCACTATTTTAATGGGTAAAACAAAAAGAAACAAGCAGTACAAAAACTTTAAAAAAAAATAAAAAAAATAAAAAAATA
>NW_024686693.1:0-825 GCF_008729295.1 Plectropomus leopardus | reverse complement strand
AGCATGTGAAATTTCCACATCGTGATGTCATTCATTTCACATGTGAAATACCAAAAAACTCCGCCATAGAACCCTTTGTGTGTAATGGCAAATTTATCTGCAAAATACACTAATTGTATTTGACATGTAAGGATTAACAGAAAAAAAGGAAAACTTTTTAGATGCTATAACTGTAGAGACAAAGACAATTCCAATGAAGTTGTAAATAACCCCCAGATAAGTGGATAATTAATCACTTTAGGAAAATGCACTTGTAATGGCATTAATCAGCGTTATTTGGTCAGTTCGAGAAAAAGACCACAGTGAATCCATATTTGCCAGCTCCCAGAAGCTGACATCATCACGCTGTGAGATAATGCAGAGTTGCTGTAAGTGTTTAGGAGTACGCTGTCTTCACATTTGTACTGGTGAAACACAGAGCCAGAAGGAATGCAAACAGCTTTTACTTTCTCTCCACTCCCTCAGCAGTGTTTTGACAAAGCGTATAGCAGGTCGTATTAGCATTGAACTCAACCTTCCATTACTGAACAGCTCACATCTTTAACAAGTCAGGGCACATTGAATCTCTTTTTCACACAACCTCTACCCTGACCTTGTTTGTAACCCCTTGCCCCTGGTTTTTATTGCCCCTTTAAAGCCTCATAAGAACTTTCATAAATATGTTCAAATCTGTTACATATGTTTTCCGTTACAGCCAGAGGGAACATATCCAATGACACATAACTGTCATCCTTTTCTAAACAGTCTGCAGATAATAGCGGACATGTAAACAGTCTGTGTGTCAGGATGGATGTCGAGGTAATGCCAGCTTTATGTGCACAATAA
>NW_024686692.1:0-316 GCF_008729295.1 Plectropomus leopardus | reverse complement strand
AGAAAATCGCAACACTACATCCAGCTGTGTGAGTCAGTGTTGTTGTTAATGGTTGGTGCCGTTTTTAAAGAAAATATAGCAAAAACAATGTTTCTCATAGGTTTTCTTTCAAATGTCTTTTTATTCATTGGAAATATTGAATAAAACAATAACTGTACAAAGATATTTTTCCCCCAAACAACATTTACCTGCATCACAACACATCCATCTCATCAAAACACAACCAAACACACAGATACCCACAGCCGACCACAGAACACAGATTCTGAATTATCTACGGATAAACTAAAAAAGAAAGGAAAAAATAAAGAAATAA
>NW_024686691.1:0-688 GCF_008729295.1 Plectropomus leopardus | reverse complement strand
GCTGCAGGCCCGTGAAAACTCTCTGCAGCTCACTTCAGTCGCTATGCTGCACTTAAAGCCTTTCACCCTGTCTGGCTTTGCAGAGGACGGGACGCCCGAACATGCAAAAGCAAAAGAGTTTTCATGAGTCATGCAGCAACTCTGCTTCAGTTTGTGATGTGCAGGGAGGAACGATTATTCAATGAACACTTGAGGCTTATTCGCTTTCTTGCCGAGAGTTAGATGAGGAGGTTCATACCACTTTAAGATCAGTTTGTTAAATATGTAGCCAGCAGCCGGTTAGCTTAGCATAAAGACTGGAAACAGCTAGCTGTGTTAAAGGGTTAACACAGAGTACAAAGGGTTGACAAATAAACTTAAGAAAAAACATTCATAAACGTATGTGGGATATCAGTTTTCTGGTGCTGCGATCAGATGCCTTTCACAAAGTATTGACCTTTGACACCTGAGCAAATTAGTTTGAGGCAACGAGCAACTTATCAAGGAATGTCCTGCAAACTGCAGATTGAAAAAAAGACAAAAAAAAGAGGAAAAAGGTGACAAGAAGAAGATAGAGAGAGGAATGTGAAAATCCAACAATAATTTCTGTTTTCACAGTTTCTGCCTGTGATAAACAGAGTCATTTGGGTGCTTTTATTGTGGCGAGCTTGTGGATTTGGAAAGCATGTTTTCTTTAAAAAAAAAAAAA
>NW_024686690.1:0-452 GCF_008729295.1 Plectropomus leopardus | reverse complement strand
AAGGTAAAGTATGCAAATCACCTCACTGAGCTGCTAACTGCCACCAACAACTCTGATGTCAGAGCAGAGAAATCATGTTGGAGCAAACATTCAAAATCATGAAAGAAAGAGCAGCTCACTTCAGTGGTCGCAGCATCATCACGCTGCCGTTTATTTTGAGCAGAAGAATAAAAATTCGCTGACACTTTCTGGTCCGACGCAGCGTTCATTTACACAAAGCCGTTTCTTCATCATAAAGGCAGGAAAAACATTTCAGACGTTTGTGGATAGCTGTCATTTAAAGTGATTTGATTTCTTTTAAAATAAAAATGGGGACAAAAAATGCAAAGACCAACTCGGCAAGAAATGTCCCACATATGTAAGAAATAAGAAAAAAGTGACGGAGAAAAAGGCCTGAAAACAAGTTTTTAAGGGGGGAGAATTATTAGAAAATTATCAAAAAAATATATAGT
>NW_024686689.1:0-879 GCF_008729295.1 Plectropomus leopardus | reverse complement strand
ATAAAAATTATGTTATAAAAAACCATAAAACACAGTATTTTCTCTGTAGCAGCAAAATGCATTACACATGCAGCTGGAAACTTCTGCAGGTTCACGCAGGTTTCTTTAAAAAATATTTGGTCAAACTAGCTCTAAAACACCTTCCAATAGGAACTGAAAAGCCTTATTAGCCGGGCAACATTTAGGCAAACCACAGCCTACAATGCAATATGGTTAAAAACAGTATTTGATGTTGTGTAAACAAATGTCTAAATATAACACAACCCCACTTTTTTGTATCTAATATCATAAAGACAATATCATCTTGTGTGTTTTTGATATTTTTTGGGCAGATACTCACCTCTGGAGAAGGCTGCTTTGGGTGGAAATTGTTCCTCACACCGTACAGGTCCTGCTGAACAAAGCAGCATGTTAGTAAGACAAAATAAACTCAGACTGAGGACAAAGACAGAGATACGGAGCAGGCAGACTGATTAGCAGCTGGGATAGAGTCATTTAAAAAGGGGGGACTGAATATTAGTACACGAGCCACACATGGATGAACGGATGAAATCAAGACTTAACACCGGCATGACAGATGATGTTCACGGGAGTACAAAAACCAACGATGAACGCATTCCACACGTCACAGCACGTCACAGGCCCCCCGACACGGCGCAGGCTCCTTACAGGACAGCCTGCTCCCGTCAGGAGGGGGCGGGGGGGCGAGACCAACCAATCAGCACAGCATGCTTTTGTCGTTGTGACCCGGTGGAGTCCGGGCAGCACGGCCTACCTGCGGCGGCTCCAGCACTGCCAGTGAGCGAGGCACGGCGGCAAACGCCTTGTATGCCTGCTTGACATTCATGGGGAACTCGTCGGGCGAGGTGGGGGAGGGGG
>NW_024686688.1:0-1990 GCF_008729295.1 Plectropomus leopardus | reverse complement strand
CACACACACACACACACACACACACACACACACACACACACACATATAACACATGCACACTTCAGAACACACACAGGGTTTCTCTGCCTTTTGCTCTTGATCTCACTAGTCCTTCTTGAAAACCCATAAAACTGCCAAAAAGTTTTGAAAGAACTCATTTCTCAGCTTGCAGTGGTTTGGCAACTTCACCCTCATCCTTTAACCCTCTGTTCAAACATGTTATCACTTACTGCAGTACATTTCACAACAATAATACACGGAAATAGAATAGACGAAACCAGAAAAAAATGGTAGATAGGCTCTAAGTATAGTATAAGAGGAAAAAACAGAGTAAATAATGTTGAGTATGTGAAGTATGATGCTAACACTTTTTACTGATTTCCTTTTCCTTCTTGGCTCAGGTTTGAGATTGACATTGAGCCCATGTTTGCCACCATGGCCTTGTATGACCTGAAAGAGAAGAAAAAGGTAAGAAAACATTGCTTTACAGTTGTCCCTACAGTTTTCTAATGTTGTCTTAAAGTACTTTATACCTCATGTCCTGGAAGCTTGTGTAACATGTTCACCTTTCCACACACAACACAAGGGTAAGACAAAATTACAAACCACTTACAATACAATAGCCCTGCAGTAAATGCTACCCTGGTGAGGCTCATTATGTGTGTTTGTTGTGGAGACGGTAAGAGTGTCTGTCAGTTGGTGTTTGACCTACTTGTTCTGTTAGTTTTATGCTTTTGAGACTGAAAAACACAAAATGCTGTCATTTCTTCAGTTAAAATCATCTTTAATTGACTAGTACTGTAGATATCAATAAAAAAAATATGTCTGTCTATATATGTTTTCATAACGATGTGCAAAGGCCATAATTTTTTGCATTGTGTGTGTGTGTGTGTGTGTTTGTTTGTAAGGGAATGGGTCTGTGAGAGAATTTGAAATACAGCCCATTTACCAAAGAATACCATGTGAAGTGTCAGTCAAGGGTTTATTTGTGGTAATGCAACATGAGGAAGCATTTAAAAAATCATGATGACACATGTCAAACAGAGAAAATAGGGAAACACTAGTCACAAGTAAACCCTCACCAACACTGTCTAAATGTATCTTAACAGGAAGTTAAAGGGTAAGTTTGGTGTTGTCCAACCCTGGACTCTATTGTCTTTTGTTTTTCTGTCTAAGTGACAAACGGGAATGACAATTTTTAAAATTGGTCCAGTTTTGAGTGAGATTGCTACAGCCAGCAGAGTGATGTAACCATTCAAGGCATGTTCACACCGTCAGTGTATGTCATCTAAAAGTGCTTGTTTTTGCAGGCTCATATCGTCATAGGTGTCTGACAGTATTATGGAAGGGATCCCTACAGAGTTAGACCTTTTTGTTTAAGAGTAAGATCATTTTTGTTTTACCAGAAACAGGCTAGAAATTGCTGTTGCCAACCCACCAGACTCCATTTAAATCAATGGGGACATTTAAGTATGTATTAAGCCAGCATTTTTTCCACATCTAACTGGGTGAATTAAGGGTTTCTATAAACCAAACTAGAGTTGGTGATTGTTTGAACAGTGGAAAGCTCACCAAGAAGGTTTTTGAGAGTTTTATTCTGTTTCTATCAACTTTGATAAAGTGTGTCTTTAAGATGACAAAATTACTGTTAATTTAATTGCAGTCTGGGGGGTTTGGCAATAGCGCTGCCTGGGCTGTTTTCAGTAAGCACAATGGGTCTTACTCATTAAACAAAACATTTTTTCCATAACATTATTGGACACATACAACAGCAAACTAGACACTGGGTACCTGGTACTTCACCTGGTTGAGCATGCGACCCAAAAGGACTGAGTCCTTAGCAGCAGCCCAGCTTTGATTCTGACCTGCAGCCCTTTGCTGCATGACGTCCCCTCTTAGTCTTTTACCCCTTTCCTGTGTCTGTTCTAGCTAATAAAGGTAAAAAAAAAAAGAATATATTAAAATATAAGAATCTGGACCACTAGATACT
>NW_024686687.1:0-1053 GCF_008729295.1 Plectropomus leopardus | reverse complement strand
GTGTCTCAGCAAGCCATTTTATGCTGTTTTGAGGTGGTTTGAGCTGTGTTTGGGACATGTCATATTTTGACATTTTTGCCTTACTATAGCCTTGCTTTTTTCGTCATTTTTTCGACATGCTATATTATGGTGTTTTTGAGTATATTTGCACATTTATATGCCATGGCGTGTCTCAGCAAGCTATTTTATGCTGTTTTGAGGTGGTTTGAGCTGTGTTTGGGACATGTCATATTTTGACATTTTTGCCTTACTATAGCCTTGCTTTTTTCATCATTTTTTCGACATGCTATATTATGGTGTTTTCGACTATTTTTGCACATTTAAATGCTATGGCGTGTCTCAGCACGCTATTTTATGCTGTTTTGGTGTCATTTGAGCTGTTTTTGGGACATGTCATATTTTGACATTTTTGCCTTACTATAGCCTTGATTTTTCGTCATTTTTTTGACATGCCGTTTTATGGTGTTTTTGGACATATTTATACATTTTTATGTTATGGCATGTCTTAGCAGGCTATTTCATGCTGTTTTGAGGTGGTTTGAGCTGTTTTTGGGACATGTCATATTTTGACATTTTTGCCTTACTATAGCCTTGCTTTTTTCGTCATTTTTTCGACATGCTATATTATGGTGTTTTCGACTATTTTTGCACATTTAAATGCTATGGCGTGTCTCAGCACGCTATTTTATGCTGTTTTGGTGTGATTTGAGCTGTTTTTGGGACATGTCATAATTTGACATTTTTGCCTTACTATAGCCTTGATTTTTCGTCATTTTTTTGACATGCCGTTTTATGGTGTTTTTGGACATATTTATACATTTTTATGTCATGGCATGTCTCAGCACGCTATTTTATGCTGTTTTGGTGTGAATTGAGCTGTTTTTGGGACGTCATGTTTTGACATTTTTGCCTTACTATAGCCTTGCTTTTCTCGTCATTTTTTTGACATGCTATATCATGGTGTTTTTGACTATTTTTGCACATTTAAGTGCTATGGCGTGTCTTAGCACACTATTTTATGCTGTTTTGAGGTGGTTTGAGCTGTTTTTGGGA
>NW_024686686.1:0-382 GCF_008729295.1 Plectropomus leopardus | reverse complement strand
CATACTGCCACATCCACTCTTTAAATCATGTTTTTTTTTTTTTTTTTAAATATTGCCAACTTCCGCATTTTTCTCCCACTTTTTAAAGTGATCCGTACTCTTTAAAGCAAAAAAAGACATCGCTTCAGGACTGTGAATGTTTTGTTACAAAATTACTTTGTAGATCTTTTTGCCTTTTATCATAGCACTGCTGGAGAGTGACGGGAGGTGAGAGGAGGTGAGACATGCAGCAAAGGCTCACAGGATGGAGTCAAACCTGCAGCAAAGGACTCAGCTTACATGGTGTGCTCGCTCTACCAGGTGAGCCAGAGGTTGTGATAAGAGACCATGTCGACAACAGTAGGCGGGTTTCCATTAACC
This sequence comes from Plectropomus leopardus, assembly GCF_008729295.1. Lineage (NCBI taxonomy): Eukaryota > Metazoa > Chordata > Actinopteri > Perciformes > Serranidae > Plectropomus > Plectropomus leopardus. Next base: position 22 of record NW_024686686.1, on the reverse strand, counting down.
CTCAAATTGTGAAAACTGAAAA
>NW_024686685.1:0-241 GCF_008729295.1 Plectropomus leopardus | reverse complement strand
AGGAACATCTGGAATAAACAAATTAAGTTGGATGCTGTTTGGTTTCTACATCACATATGCACAGTGTGATGAAGAATATTTAAGATGCCGGCTTTTACCAGGAGGACCAGCTGTGGCCGCACTCAGCTGTTTGCATAAATTCAGTTCTTGCTTTGAGGACACTTAAACATATTGGCAATTGGGGAGATTAAAATGTCTTGAATTATTTTGTTTGCATGCCTGAATATTGCAAATTCCTCTC
>NW_024686684.1:0-733 GCF_008729295.1 Plectropomus leopardus | reverse complement strand
GACACAAAGGTGGCCTGTTTTTGCTGCCCCCTAGTGGCAATTTTTTTTGTAAAAGTCATTTGTTTTGTTCCCTTTTAGACTTGGTTTGTTCTGTAGTTTGCAACTTTGTGACACTGACATCAAAAGATGCTGGTGAAACAATGAAATGCCTCAGTGGCCCTACTCCACCTTCTGGTATTTTGCACATCATGGACATGAAAGGCTGTCTGGCAATATGTAAATGAATGGAATTTTTTTTGGTGTTAAAAAAATGGAGAATGTTATTTGGAAAACTCAACAGCAATATGTCATTCAAGAAACTGTCTTGATTTCACAGGATAATCCACAGACCCCCTGATAGTTTTCATTTGGACTTCTCTTATCCGAGTGAAGTCTTCAAGGGCAGCAGATGCCATGTTATATTGTACAGATTGGAAATCTCTTTCAGTCCACTTTTTGGAATTTATCTTACTATTTTTTTGACAGATAAAGAAAGTGTGTCTTGACAATGAGTTCTGGAGATTTTCCAGTGAAACTGCAATTTTTCCAATTTTTCTGAAGTTTTAACTCTGTGAAACCTGGAGCGACATCACTTTTAATGTGATGCTTTCAGACGCCTTTCAGAATTTTAAACCTTGGTGTGATTTCTTTCAAAAACATGGAGAAAAGGCAGTTACTTTGGTAATAAATGTTTCACAAACTGCAAGAAATTATTTGAAAATTCGTTTTTAAAAAAGCTAGGGAATAATGTCTA
>NW_024686683.1:0-631 GCF_008729295.1 Plectropomus leopardus | reverse complement strand
TTGGACATGGTGAGCAGCTGACCCAGAAAAACCAGGAAGGAGATGGAGGAGAAGACCACAGCGAGGATCATGAGGGCCTGGACAGACTGTAGCCAGTCTGAGGGAGCAGGTCAGAGAATGAGTGGAAGACAATGACAGTACAAAATGAAAAGCTTCAGGCAGAATATGTTTATTCAATCATGCAGAAATTCACACAGACCAATATTTAGAACATTTACCACTTTCATTGGTAGCAGCACACAGCCAGGTCTTTGTGGCATTATCATGGAAGCAGTTATACCAGAGGTCTGTGATTTCTAAATCATCCCAAACCCACCAAGACTGCAGAAAGACAGGAAGAAACAGCACAGTGCTCAAAACCATCAGATAACATGTTAATCTGCAACTTTTTTTTTGTTTGGTTTTATTTCTGTCATACAGGGATTAAAAATGGCATACTAGTAGAAGAACAAGATAAGTAAAGCAGAGGTGGACGAAGTATTCAGATCCTTAACTTAAGTAAAAGTACTTATACCACACTGTAAAAATACTTTGCTCAAAAGTTTAAGCCTTTATTAGATAGGAAAGTGTGACTGAAATATATATATTCAGGAAAAAGAACTTAAAGTTAAAACTTTTAAAAAAATAAAAA
>NW_024686682.1:0-397 GCF_008729295.1 Plectropomus leopardus | reverse complement strand
GCCGACTCAGCATTGAAAATTTGAAGGCAAACGGTTATATTTATGCCAACATTTAAAACACTTCTTTTGTTGCAGTTGTATGTTCTTGAAATTAATAATCCATTTTTTTTAGGGATGCAAGATATTGGATTTTTTAATGATATCCGATTTGCCAATATATAACTGATTTGAATGACAACAGATATATATTCACCAGCAGATGGAGACAAATGCAATGCTTTTCAAGATATGTAATATTTATTTCCTGTGCAAAATAAGAAAAATAATTCAAGGTTAATGTTTTGTACGTCTTACGGAAGTCCTGAGGGGAAAGGGAGAAAACGTTTTTTTCTGGTAATCCATTTTCTAAGTTCAAAAATTTTTCTTTTCATGTGTGCAATAAATTAAAAAAAATAAA
>NW_024686681.1:0-356 GCF_008729295.1 Plectropomus leopardus | reverse complement strand
ATCTGTGAAACATGACACCACTTTTAGATCTGCATCCAGACAGTATTCCCAAATCATTGTGAAAGGTCCAGGAAAATTCAGTCCTGTTAACCCTTTGAAACCTGAGCAAACTGGATTGACTTTTATCAACACCATTGGAAGAAGGCAATGAGCAATGAAAGAAGAAATGACCCAAAAATTATCTAAAAATTAATTTAAAAGAAAATGTTCTGCAAATTATTATTAGTATAAGTTTAAAAAACAAAACAAAAAAAACAACAGGAAAATAAAACTTGGAAAAGTTCTTAAAAAATACCTTTTTTTTTTTCTTTTCTTCCCCTAGATATTTTCACCTGTCTTTAACCCCCCCCCCCCCC
>NW_024686680.1:0-493 GCF_008729295.1 Plectropomus leopardus | reverse complement strand
TTCCTGTCGTCTAAGAAATTCTAAAAATATATGAACCCATGAACAACGCTCTCCAAAATCCAAAAGCAAGAGTGCTAAAACTTTGTGATGTCGTCAGGTATAAGGTGTGGAGCTGCTCCTTAGACAGTGAATTGGGAAAGATGTTGTAGATGACCCCGAGAGCACCCAGGGGGAACGTGTCAAATATATTTCTGTTTCAGATCTGAGGACACTACAGTAGAATAAAGCTCATTGGATATTAAAAAAGAAGTTATGTGAGTCCAAAAAATCAGGCTCCCATTTATTGTCTGTAGAGCAACTCCAGACTTTATTCATGATGATATCACAAGTTTAAGAGACCAACATTTTGAAGAATACTCTGAGAGAGCTCCTATCTTAGCCTAAAATTTCACTAGCAGGTAGTAACAGCTTAGAAGTGATTTAGGAAAATTCAAAGAGCAACTCTTTGAGATTTTGCTGAATGGAAAGTGCGTTATAAATAAAATATATTATT
>NW_024686679.1:0-449 GCF_008729295.1 Plectropomus leopardus | reverse complement strand
TAAGATTTTTGGATATTTCTTGGGTTATAGGATGTTTCTAGACATTTCTATGAATTTTGGACAATTCTAGGACTTTGGATGTTTCTAGAATTTTGGATGTTTCTGGGACTTGGCCTTACCCCAACTCAATGGCTCTTAATTTCTGATAAAAACACAGTTAACAAGTAGGCCCGTACTTTTAAATGTTGCTTCAAACCATCTGTGATTTCAGCACTCGGTACAATACTCCATGCTTGAATTTGAACCATGCAGTTACCTAAGGGTTGCTGAGGTTACAGGATTACCCAATGCTGTTAGATTTGACTGTCTGGTTGGTTGTTGCCATCACCAGAAATTGGACCCAGCTCAACCACAACAGCAGTTGACAGCAGTTTTCTTATGCTGCGATCAGATGCCTATCACAATCAAGAAAGCTATATTTATTTTTTTATTATAATTCTTATAATTAT
>NW_024686678.1:0-351 GCF_008729295.1 Plectropomus leopardus | reverse complement strand
CAGTCGTGTGACACCATCTAAACTGATTTACATATGAGCCAGACTGTAAGAGAATTTCAACCAAGATGTGAAGATTTTCAGCATTCACACCAAACCGGAAATAGACTTTTATTAGATTAGGAAGATCCAGAACTGAAGGCTTTACTTGTAGATAGTTGTGTTTTTTTGCCACATTATAATGTCAATGAATTCAGACTCATGATGAGCATAAAGGGTTAAAAAAACAAACAAAAAAACCAGCCTGTAGTATAACAAACATGTTGATAGTGATTATAAAGGATCATCCAGTGTAAAGCGTAACTCTGCCCTGTATGACTTGTTTGATTAGAGACAAAGAAGATGTGTGTGTGG
>NW_024686677.1:0-397 GCF_008729295.1 Plectropomus leopardus | reverse complement strand
ATAAATTTTTCTCGAAGATGGTTTCTGCCATTTAAGGTAGCTCTGATGTGTGTTAAGTCTTTGTTTTTCTGATAAGTTTTGTTTTAATTATTTTTTTGATGCTATAAAAAAGGGGATTTAACAACATGATTGACACCTGTGTGAGTCAATCTGTGTGCTCGCGTTCAGGGCTGCTGTTTGTTGTTTGGGCGATAACTCCACCACCACAGAGATCACTACTGCGCAGACTCTGGCTCCAAATGATGTCACTAGTGTAAGATGGCAGCGGCCATACGTTACATAAGTTACCAAAGAAACATACTTATTTTACGCCAAACCATGATCTTGTCCTAAACCTAATCAAATAGCTATGGTGCCTAACTGCAACTATTCCATAGCATCTAAGTTATGTTTATGT
>NW_024686676.1:0-1298 GCF_008729295.1 Plectropomus leopardus | reverse complement strand
TCAGCGGCTCGTCAGTAACTCCGATCACTGACGGGTGTCTGTAATTCTCTCGGTGCAGGTTTTGGTGCGAACCCTGCAGCAGGGAGTCTGTTTGGAAACAAGCCGGCCACCGGAGGACTGGGGACCGCACTGGGAACCAGCTTTGGAGCAGGTACTGGAGGAACCGCCTCATCAGGACACAGGAACTGAAATATTCCCCCAAAAAACCCAAAACAGACATATACACGCATTCTTCTCACCACGGCCCTGAGGAGCTGAAAAACCTGCCGCTACTTCAGTCATCATAAAATCAGCTTTTCACTTTCACACCAGAGAATAATTATTATTAATTATTAATTATTATTGTTCCAGCTTCAACCCTTTTTCACCAACAGTTTATTAATTCAAGCAGCGGAGCAAAAAAAAAAGCATTTATCTTAATTGATTATTGGTTAAATTGACCATTATTAATTAATTGTTTGGGTTTTTTTTTTAAAGCATAAAGCTTATTTTATACCAACATTTGTCCTTAAAGCTCCCAGCAGCATATTGAATATAATCAGATTAATCAATCAACACATTTCACATGATTAAATTCTTCCGATTAATCGACCGATTAATCAATCAGCGATTAATTGTTATCATCCCTAATATTCTGTTTGGAACATTCCCCAAAATGTCCTGACGCACCACAGCTGCAGAACGGTCCCTAACCAGCAGCCTCGTTACAAACTGCTCGTTTAACGTTGTTCTGCTCGTTCAGAGACCAAACACACAATGAGGGGCCTTAAAATACACTCTTAAATCCACCTCACCTCTGTGTGTGTGTGTGTGTGTGTGTGTGTGTGTGTGTGTGTGTGTGTGTGTGTTTTCAGCAGTGGGCGCTGGACAGACGTCTCTGTTTGGGAATAACCAGAACAAACTGGGCACCACACTGGGAACAATGGGAACGTTCGGAGCGACCGGATTCAGCAGCGGAACCAGCAGCCTCGGCTTCGGAGCTCAGCAGCAGCCTGTTGGTGAGCAGCAGCTGTGTGTTCGTCTGTCTCTGTCTGTCTCTGTCTGTGTTTGTCTGTGTTTGTCTGTGTTTGTCTGTGTTTGTCTGTCTCTGTCTCTGTCTCTGTCTCTGTGTGTCTCTGTCTGTCTCTGTCTCTGTCTCTGTGTGTCTCTGTCTGTCTCTGTCTCTGTCTCTGTGTGTTTCTGTCTCTGTCTCTGTCTGTCTCTGCCTCTGTGTGTCTCTGTGTGTCTCTGTCTGTCTCTGTCTGTCTCTGCCTCTGTGTGTCTCTGTGTGTCTCTGTCTGTCTCTGTCTGTCTCTGCC
>NW_024686675.1:0-352 GCF_008729295.1 Plectropomus leopardus | reverse complement strand
CTTGAGGGTTTCTGCCCTGCAATGTGAAAAACGTCTCAAAAATGGACAGGGCTGAGAGACATGCCCAGTCACCGAATCGTGCCACCTCTTGATCCACAGCACATCCCTGGCCCATGCACACAAACATAAAGTGGTTGGTGAGAGGGCAGCAACAAGGCGGCAACAGGGGGCTCGGTTGGTAATGAAATCAGGCTCCTGCTACCAGAACTTTTAATTGTAATAGCCAGGTTTCAACCTTTAGAGGGCACTCACTATGCATATTTATACAAAGTATGTAGAATTTAATGCTCAAATGTCAAGACTTGAACCAATCAACAACACTACACACACACACACACACACACACACACAC
>NW_024686674.1:0-742 GCF_008729295.1 Plectropomus leopardus | reverse complement strand
ATGAAAATATAAAATATATATAAACATATACATAGATTTTTTTTTAAATGTTAAAATTCAAATTCAATTATTACTAATATTTTTGTCCTCTGTGATATACCGATGGCTCTTTTGTTATTGTTCTATTAGTATAATATACTATGTATACTAAATCTGTATTATGCTTTTTTAAAAATTTAAAACAAATAAAAAAACCAAATCTATAAAAAGCAGCGTGGTTGACAGACCGCGACAGCAGCACTGCAGCAGTATTGTTATGATGATCAACAGGAACGGGTTCAACAGGAACCGGTTATGCTGGACCTCTCCCAGGTTTCTCCGTCTAATTAGGAAGGAACTGTCAGGTTCATTAAAATAAAAGCTCCCATTGTCATTGATTACTTGACCAGCAAACTAACCCGCCACACAAAACCCAACTCTAAAACTTAGTGGATATTTTCTCCGTCACAAAGTTGCTGGTCTAAAACCAAGATGAAATGAGCATCCTGTACCACAGACAATACATTTGAGGCTGTCATTTAATTATTTTTGCATTACACATCCACTGTAGTCAAGGTAAAAATGACCTTCTGCCGATCCCTTTTTATTGAAAAATCCTTTAAAATTTTACATTGCACTTTTATTTTGTCATTTTAACAGTTTGCAAGCCACTGGCTTTAACACTATGCATTCATCCACTCATACGCAACATTAAAAACCATAAAAACATGAAGCACGGATTATTAAAACGCCACTGATATCA
>NW_024686673.1:0-324 GCF_008729295.1 Plectropomus leopardus | reverse complement strand
ACGCCGAGGATGAGACCACCCACATGTGAGACCACCATCAGTGTCACGGCGGCCAGGAGGGAACTGTAGTGTTCGGAAATGTATATCTGTGTTAAAACTGTGAGACAAGAAAAGTATTTATTCATAAAAAAATTGACTTTTTTGTCACTTTTTTGTGCCATTTTCTTTGTTACAAATTATTCTGACTTTCTGCGCAGTCTCTCTTTGTCCACCATTATCAGATTATGAAAAATAATTCACAATATTTTTGGACCTAACATATTAAAATAACATAGCATAAAGCATAAACATTTTTTAAAAAATTTTTTTATTAAACTAAAAAAA
>NW_024686672.1:0-238 GCF_008729295.1 Plectropomus leopardus | reverse complement strand
CTTTAACTTAAATTGGTTAGTGATCAAATTAACAATGAAACAGACATTGGCCATTTCTTCTACAAGTTGTTAATTCATCCTTGAAAGCAAAACCTGTAATTAGTTCTTAAGAGAGAAAAAAGAAAAAATACAAGAAAATTTCCTAAAATTAGCAAAAACAAAACAAAACAAAACAAAACAAACAAACAAAAAAAATTCAAATAAATGGGGAAGTTACAAAAAATGGGAAAAAAACTAC
>NW_024686671.1:0-641 GCF_008729295.1 Plectropomus leopardus | reverse complement strand
TTCGTAATTGCAAATAGAACTTTTATACCCACTGCAGCTGTATGCTTTTATTTGTTAAAAATGCATTACACAGAGACACGTGCAGTAGAACTACAATAGCTATGTGTGTTTGTGATTCCTGTAAATGCATGTCGATGAGCAGATTCTTGCACACTAAGTTTGAAAAAGGCTTTGCTCACCACCCTCCACCACACTCCCCGAGATGTCATTGCCTCTGTGGGATCCAACTGATGGAAGTCCATTGTTGATAGTGAGAACTTCACTCCAAGTGTGACCACAAGTGCAAAATAAAAACCAAACTGTTGATCCCAAAATGACTGACTGCTTGAAGAACATCCGATAATGCATGAATGTGGTGTGTAAAAGAACACTCATTTTACAGGTGCTGTATGTTGGGCTCCAAAAAAACTGCTGATATTAATGTGTGATCACTTTGTGCAACAGGATAGCTATGGAAAGAGAAGGAAAGAAATCTATTTCCTTAGAGATGAAATGATACATTGTATTTATGCTTGTGTAAGGATGCTCATAAAAGGCAGTAAGCTATGTATAGGATGTTAAGTAGCTGAATAAATGCATGAAGCAACATGCATGTAGAAGTTATCCCCCCCCACACACACACACACACACACACACACACA
>NW_024686670.1:0-321 GCF_008729295.1 Plectropomus leopardus | reverse complement strand
CTCTGTCTCTCTTCCTTTTTATATCTTACATTTTCTCTCCCCATCTCGCTCTCTCTCCATCCTCCTGCCCTTTTGCTCCTCCACCCACCCCTCCTCTCTTCCTCTCCATCCCTCCATCCTTCCCTCTCTCTCTCTCGTTCTCTCTCTCTCTTCGGCTGAGGACAAGGAGGTGAAAGCCAAGCGGATTACAGTGGCAGTTTAATCTGGCTGACCCACCAAGGGATTGCTCTCTACTTTGCTGTGAGGCTGCAGGGCTGGAGGGCAGCGGGACTGGGTGGGTGGGTGGGTGCAGCGAGGGGAGGGGGAGCAGGGGAGAGAAGG
>NW_024686669.1:0-348 GCF_008729295.1 Plectropomus leopardus | reverse complement strand
TTGGATTATTGCTTTTGGACAGAACAGGCAAATTCAAGACTGGACTTAAGTAAATTTAGATTTTTTTTATTTAAAGTTATAACTTATTAGAAAAAATATTAGGGAGATTCATTTTTTTTAAAAAAAGTTAGTTGCAGCCCTATTTATTTATTTTGTCTTTTAGACATTTAAGTGTATTGTCAATTAAATTAAGTTTCTAAATGTTTTGCTAACATTATGAGTCAATCAAAAGAAAATCAAATTGGCTTTTTAAAATCTAAAAATGAATTTATAGCGGAGGGAATATCATGCATTTTCCACCGGGCATTCAGGCTAAAGGAAAAGCATCTGACTTTTTGGGCAGACAAA
>NW_024686668.1:0-506 GCF_008729295.1 Plectropomus leopardus | reverse complement strand
TTCCCTAAGTGGAATTCAGCCATCATTAATGTAAGTGAATACCCCCCAAGGTTTTCCTAGTCAAATGTTTTCAGTGAAAAAAGGTTTATTGTTGAGTCTAATTTCCAGGTCATCAAAGACTTTGGATTTGTGGTACTTTGGAAACTGTAGTTTAGTCTGTCTATTAACCCAAAGCATCGAAATTTGACAACTTGGGAACTAGATTTATTAATCAAGTCTTTCTCCAGAGTTACATTATGCAGCTTACTAAGCAAAATATTTAATGCATAATGTCCCCTTATTTAATGTATAAGGGGATGTAAGAAATAACAATATAAAGATAAAATTTGAAGTTTAAAGTTTTAGTAGCTCAGTTGGTAGAGCGGGTGCCCCATGTACAGAGGCTACGTCCTCTCCACAGCGGCTGCAGGTTTGATTCTGTCCTCGGCTCTTTTATGCATGTCATCCCCGCTCTCTCTCCCCCTTTCACCCTTAAGATGACCTATCTAATAAAGGCAAAAGCCTAA
>NW_024686667.1:0-331 GCF_008729295.1 Plectropomus leopardus | reverse complement strand
ACTTGATTTTCTAATGTTGTTGAAACTTAAAAATGACAAGTTTAATTAAATGAATATTTCTAAGTTTCATCAGCTTCAGTAAACATAATTTACTGTGCTGTATATCTGTATTTTATTGGTTGCAAACTAGTCAATTATATTTGTATATTCTATAAACAAAATACACGTGGAAGAGCTCCTAACTTCATCATTGTCATGAAGGTAAATCAGAATAATTTGGTTTACTGAAATTGTTTACATTTAAAAAGAACAAGGTATATCCATTCCAGTCAGTTGCAACAATTTCACAAAATAAAGTAAATACAGCGACATTCATGTATAATAGTATATA
>NW_024686666.1:0-306 GCF_008729295.1 Plectropomus leopardus | reverse complement strand
TCTGAATAATAGAGTGCCTTGTGACTTTGGATAAGCATTTTGTAAATTATGATGAAGTGAAACATCATCCTGTGAAGCTGCTGCAGAGTCATTAATCTAATGATGAAATCTTTGCATGAGAGTCTAACTATAGTGATTACACTGTTTGTGGCATCATTTGTCATAATAAGTAATAAGATAATCATCATCATGATCCTCATATTTATGCTGCATGTAAAACAGACATAAGCCCATCAACAAACTTTGACAGATACATTTTTTTCTAGCCTGCACTGACCTCTAGTGGATGTTTTAAATAACACAAGT
>NW_024686665.1:0-2610 GCF_008729295.1 Plectropomus leopardus | reverse complement strand
TAAATACATAAAATAGGGGGAAATATTTTCCTTGTGTTCCATGTTTCATCTTCTTCCTCTTATCATCTTTCCTGATTTTTTAAAATCTCATGTACAGCTTCATTTATTCAAATAATTTTATTATTTCATTTTTTTATTATTATTTTTTAAAGTAAAGTTTACAATAAAAGTCTAAAGATTTAAAAAGAAATCTCTTCTCTAAGTTCTCTTAGTTTTGGAGTTTAGGTTGTGGGACTTCTATCATCCTGATATTATCCAGTAGAAATTATATATCTAGATTTATCTAATATACTGAGTATTTATTATTTGTATTTATTAATTGAAGTTTAGCAGGTTAAAGTTTTGAAAGTTGTGTTTTTGTCTGAAAAAAAAATATTAAAGGGGATTATTATATTTTATCTCATGTACAACTATATTTATTCAAATAATTTTATCTTATTCAGTTAAAGTGTAGCAGGATAAAGGTCTAAAAGTTTTATTGTTGCTGTGTAGGATGTTTAGTTTGCTCTTTTGTTTTTGGATCTTCAGTCATTCGACATTTTGACATTTTCCATCAAAAACCAAAAGATGCATATACATGATATTTTTTGGTTTATTTTTTTAAGTCATTGCTTTGGTTGTTTAAGAAATGTTTAGTTTCAGTCAACAAAAAACCCAACAAGATAAATGGATAAAAACTGACATTTAAAGTACAATGAATATATGAAAATCATCTTCTGAAAGTTTAAAAACTTAAAAAATAAATTGATTAATACATTTTTAATTACTCTCATTTTTGAATGAAAGTATTTGCTGAATTAGTGAAATTATTTAGTGAAATGTCCTGCCAACATGTGAACGCTGTGACATGACAGAAGTCTGAAAAGCTGTCAGCAGCAAACCAAACCCTCAGTTTGACTTTGGCCTCTTGGGTTTTTGTTTTTTTTTTTTTTTTTGGAGACAGGGGTCTGTTTGATTTTCACACCACAGCATCAGCTCAGCTCGGATGCGTCGGGTCTCCTCAGACTAATTTGCTGCTGTAATCCGCTCTCAGCATGTTGCCCGAGGAGCAGAGCAGCTCTGGGACGCAGCTCAGCCTCAGAACAGTGGATTAAAAACTCAGGGAGGTGTGTGTGAGTGTGTGTGAGTGTGTGTGAGTGTGTGTGAGTGTGTGTGTGTGTGTGTGTGTGTGTGTGTGTGTGTGTGTGTGTGTGTGTGTGTGTGCAGAGTCCAAACACCACCACCCAAGTTGGGGAGAAAAACACACAGGTCGTCTGTTGACCGAGTGCCAGTGAACGCCCCATCATGTTCAGAGGGTTTCATCTGAGGAGGGTCTTTAATGACAAAATCAGATCATTTTGAGCTCTCCTGTAGGCCAGCGGGTGGTTTTAAATATCTTGTTTCGTTACTTTGAGACATATAAATATCTCTTGCTACTAAAGTATTTTTTTCCTTTATCAAAGTATATTTAATTCTGTCTCACACTAGAATCAGAACAACAGAATGCAGCCAAAAAATAAAAAAAATTTGACTTGAATCTGGAACTGGTTGATCAAAATTGATGCAAACTTTCACAATTTGGTTTTTGCGGGAAAAAAAAAATATAGGTTTTCTTCCCAGCCCTTGTGAGTCCAACAATGTCCAAAACAGACAACAAACTTCAACAATGTAAAGAGTTTTAAAGTTTTTTAAAACAAAATGCAACTGCAATACAAAACGATAAATTGAGAAAAAAAAAGCATCTCGTCATTAACGTTGTTATAGTATTTTTTTTTTTTTATTTTTTATTGAAGAAGTTAAAATATTTTTGGCTTGACAAAAAAGGTAATTATTTACATGCCATCCCTAACAGTCTGACATTGGCACATTTGATACCCTGCCTGTTTTTGTGAGTCCAAAAAACAACTTGCCATCCCTCATCAGCTGCAGCCAGTTCAACCAGAGAGAGAACTTTTTTTCAAAAACTTTAAATAGAATTAAAAAATTTGAATTGAAGTCTGAATTATCATTGTCAGTGCGAACGTTCAGTTCCTGACAGTTTATAAAACTGACAAAATATTACAGAAGTTTGATAGCCAGCTCTAAATGTGAGACCAAAATTATCCAAAACTAATGACAAACTGTAATAATGTTAAAAGTTTCTGAGATAAAATACAATCGGCATAATTTTAACTGAAGCTTGAACTCTGATCAATGCAATCTGTCAGTGCAAACTTTCAGCTCTTGATAGTTTCTAATAATGCCAAAATAGAATACAAGTTTAATAAACAGTCATTTTTTGAGTGCAAAAAGGTAAAAAAAAAAAAAAAAAAGGACTTCTAGTGATTTTAGGTGCCAGACTTTAATAATGTAAAGAGTTTTAAAGTTTTCTTTACCTCATATTGAAGAGGTTATCAATTTTTTGTATTAAAAACAAAGTCATATTTAAATGAAATTAATATTTATAATATTTAACTTGCCATCAGTCATCTCTGGTTGCAACCAGTTTAACCAAATAGAGATATTTTTGTTTTCATTTTGTTTTTTAGAGGCCTGAAAATTAAATTATTATTAATACTACTACTATAACTACTACTACCACTACTACTACTACTACTACTACTACTACTACTGCTAATAATAATAATAATA
>NW_024686664.1:0-634 GCF_008729295.1 Plectropomus leopardus | reverse complement strand
TTGTTAGATTGTTGAATCACACTGATGATAAATTTGATTATTTGATCTGCTGGTCAAATAGCTTGTTGTTTTTAGGATGTTATTCGGTAGTTGGATTTCAGCTGTTTGTATTAGTTGTTAAATGATTTGGTTAATTGGAGAAATGATAAGTTGTGTAACTGGTTCAATGATGATAAATATGCGTGTTAACTGTCACCTGCAGCAGGCTTTGTCTGCCAGTTTAACCCGCGAACAGAAGTACATGGTGGACAGGATGGTGGAGGCCCATCGACTGTACAGAGCACAGGACAGCAGCCACTGCAGGGTAGGCCACTAACAGCACTTCTACGTCCAAAAACACACTTACACATTCTTTCTGGTGCACTCATGCTTTCTTATCTGTCTGCTCAGCTGTTTGAGTGGCCGTGCACAGAAGAAGGGGAGCGTTTCTCAGATGTTGTGTCACCCCACCTGCAGTGGCTGCTACAGTTTGCCAGGACAGTGCCAGGTGAGATGGACGGGAATGTGCGACCTTCAGAACCTAGAATCTGATTTCTGAAATAAATATAGAATCTAATAATAGGGAAATAGTCTCGAATTAGAAGAAACTTAAATGAGATTAAAGAGATGCAACTCAAATGGTTTATCCCAAATG
>NW_024686663.1:0-634 GCF_008729295.1 Plectropomus leopardus | reverse complement strand
TTGTTAGATTGTTGAATCACACTGATGATAAATTTGATTATTTGATCCGCTGGTCAAATAGCTTGTTGTTTTTAGGATGTTATTGGGTAGTTGGATTTCAGCTGTTTTTATTAGTTGTTAAATGATTTGGTTAATTGGAGAAATGATAAGTTGTGTAACTGGTTCAATGATGATAAATATGCGCGTTAACTGTCACCTGCAGCAGGCTTTGTCTGCCAGTTTAACCCGCGAACAGAAGTACATGGTGGACAGGATGGTGGAGGCCCATCGACTGTACAGAGCACAGGACAGCAGCCACTGCAGGGTAGGCCACTAACAGCACTTCTACATCCAAAAACACAGTTACACATTCTTTCTGGTGCACTCATGCTTTCTTATCTGTCTGCTCAGCTGTTTGAGTGGCCGTGCACAGAAGAAGGGGAGCATTTCTCAGATGTTGTGTCACCCCACCTGCAGTGGCTGCTACAGTTTGCCAGGACGGTGCCAGGTGAGATGGACGGGAATGTGCGACCTTCAGAACCTAGAATCTGATTTCTGAAATAAATATAGAATCTAATAATAGGGAAATAGTCTCGAATTAGAAGAAACTTAAATGAGATTAAAGAGATGCAACTCAAATGGTTTATCCCAAATG
>NW_024686662.1:0-530 GCF_008729295.1 Plectropomus leopardus | reverse complement strand
TTAAGGCATCCTACATGTAATTACTTAATAATTTCCTCAAATATTTTTCTCTACAGCAATGCCCAACCATTTTTTTCCCCCTCATATGTATGTGTGCATGTCTGTGTATGTGCGTGTATGTATGTGTGCATGTCTGCGTATGTGTATGTGTGTCTATGGATGTGTATGCATATGTATTTTTTTTTTCTTCTTTTTTCTCTTTTTTTAAATTTATTCATTTATTTATTTTATTTAAATTCTTCATTTGTTCCGGTAAGGCTCTATTACTATGCAGTCATGTTAAGACTGCCCTCATGAGGCGTTATACATTCAACTAAATTGCTTCACTGTTATATAACGTTGTTAACATAATAATAAGACACTGTTTCTAGTTCATGCTAATAATGGGGTTACAGTAGCCACACATGGGAACCGAGACTTTGTGAAATGGTGGGAGACTAGACTAAGGTTAGTTAGAGAGTGCCAATGTGCTTGGGAAAAAGATGCTATGTAGGTACCATGGGATTAAAAGGGAGGGAGGATGGGAGGTG
>NW_024686661.1:0-369 GCF_008729295.1 Plectropomus leopardus | reverse complement strand
AAAGGTCAGATTTAAAGGTTATATACTGTTGGGAAAATGAATTAACAGCAGTCTTCAGTTGGCAGTTTGACAGGAAAATAAACAAACAAAAACAAAAAACAGATTCTTTAGCTGGATGTTTTGTTCAGTTCATTGACGTGTCACTTCACAGGTGTTCATATATCAGGAGCAGGGATGCAAAATAACATCAGTATTGGCAGATATTGACTTTAAAATGAAATTTCTAAATTGGCCAATATGTTAATTTCAGCCGATAAGACAAAGCCAATATTTTTTTATTATTGACAAAGTGAACATATGAAAAACATCAACCCCTAAATGTATTTTTCTTATTTTTTAAAATTAGGTTGGATGGGAAAAGTATCTATC
>NW_024686660.1:0-329 GCF_008729295.1 Plectropomus leopardus | reverse complement strand
AGTTTAAATGATGGATATTTTCACAAAAGTTGTGCTAGAAGAGTGAGAAGAAAAATTGTTATTTTTCCATTTGCTGTTTTCTTTCTTTTGGATCATCAATAATTGTAAAGGTAGCATTTCTGTTCCCAGATTATTTATTTTAAATAATAAGTGTGGATTTGTATGTGTGTACATGTCAGCAACTTGGCATGAAATGTCCAGCAGATTTAAAAAAAATAATAATATAAAAAAAAAAGTAAAATTCCTGAAAATGAGCTTTAAAAACAGAGTGGCAGTATCTTTAGAAAATTCTGGATAACTAGGGAAAATATCAAGAAAACTATATTTAT
>NW_024686659.1:0-452 GCF_008729295.1 Plectropomus leopardus | reverse complement strand
TGCTAACGTTCATTTTCTCTGTTTAGATGGAACATCCTACTTTTAGGAGGGCCCCTAACGGGACCCTCCTGTTAAGGGCCTCTTCAGAGGCCCAGGCTGTAGGCCCACTGCGGGTTGCCGGGGGCCAGGCCCCATACCGGGCAAAGAAGCCGGAGGAGGTGGATGCGGAGGCACAGGCCCACGTCACCTCCGAGGGTGGCGACACCGCCAACGCCACCCTCGTCCTGAGCCGGTGGAAAGTCCAGTTCGGGAGATACCAGGACAAGACCTTCCACTGGCTCCTGGAGAATGACGTGGGCTACGCTGTGAACCTGGTCGCCTCCCACCAGAAGGAGCGAGAGAGGACAGGGTCTCAGTCCCCACTGATGGCCAACAAGGTGACGTCCGTCCTTTAATCTGATACGCATCATACAATCAGAGGAGTGTCCAGTTTTAACCTCCCTCTGTGAACC
>NW_024686658.1:0-282 GCF_008729295.1 Plectropomus leopardus | reverse complement strand
AATTGTTGGGACAGACTGTGATTCACAGGGAATGCTTTTTAAGTTTAATAATCTAGTGCCGTTACTTTTGTGCTCCCAGTTTCTCAGCACATTGACCTTTGTTCTTCTATGACTAATCAAGACAGGAATTTTGTAAACTGACAGCATACAGGGCCCCGGCTTGGCCTGGGACGACTCATGACTGCTGGTAATCCTGCAGCCTGGACCCAGAACACATCAGTTTGTGCTTGTAACACAGGCAGCCTTATCATCCTTGTCGGGTTGAGGAGACAGTACAGGATG
>NW_024686657.1:0-311 GCF_008729295.1 Plectropomus leopardus | reverse complement strand
ACAGTAAAAGTACTCATACCATACTGTGAAACTGCTCTATTAAAAGTAAAAGTCCGGCACTAAAAATGTGAGTAGGTACAATGTAGGAAAAATGTAGGCCTACTTAAATTATGAAAAGTAAAAGTACCCAATAAATCTTTTTTAAAAAATCACCCACAAAACTTAAAATTATTAGAAAAAAATGGAAAATGACATGTTTATTAAAACAGTTACCAATTAATGGTATGTCAGTCTGCTAAAAGTTTAACTTTCACTGTTTCGGCTGTATATCTATAAATGGTAAATGGTAGTTTAACATATATATAATAAAT
>NW_024686656.1:0-300 GCF_008729295.1 Plectropomus leopardus | reverse complement strand
TTTTCTGCAAGTCTCTTTTTTATCTGACAAAAGCGCTCGTCCTGCAGCTTGTTGAAGAAGCGACCAAAGAAGAATCCCCTGAAAGTGCATCGCTAACATCAGTCTGCAAACTAGACAACTAATTAGCTCCTCAGCTGCAGCACATCAAACAACAAGCAAACAAACCCAATGTCCACACCTGTAACCATGGTAACACAAGTCCCACACAACAAATACGTTAACAGATTTACCCTAAAAATGCCTATAGATAAAAATAAAAAATGCATGGCAAAAACTTGACTAAAATGTCAGAAAATCTAA
>NW_024686655.1:0-242 GCF_008729295.1 Plectropomus leopardus | reverse complement strand
ATCTCTCTATAAATTAATTTCCTTAACATGCTCAGTTATTTTTTTTTTGCAAGTTCTCATCAATATTAAGTGTTTAGAAACAAAGTTTTTTTTAGTGTAAATAATGATATCATCTTTTTGTTCTACAATGTCACAGTTTCCTTCTTAAATGTAGTTCACTGACTTATTTTTCCTGTAAATCACATAAAACTGATTAAAATGATTAAAAATGACCATTATTAGTGATAAATATTTCAGCCACA
>NW_024686654.1:0-1163 GCF_008729295.1 Plectropomus leopardus | reverse complement strand
TGTGTGTGTGTGTGTGTGTGTGTGTGTGTGTGTGTGTGTGTGTGTGTGTGTTCTCAAGAAAGAAGCACAGTTGTGTTAAAAGTGACACGTCTTCTTTTAAGAGGACAAACTTTGTCCAGTCGTTCAGTCAAACACAACAGGAAAAAGTTAAGTCTCATACAAAATCTAGCTAAATGATTGCAATAATTTTCAGTTTTAATTTATGAAACTTTGTTTTTCAAACAGAGCATGTTTTATCAGGGCAGCTTTGATTCAGGAGTGGGAGAGCAGATTTTAATAACTTCTAAATTTTTCTTCACGTCTGTGTGTGTCCTCAGGGTGCTCTGGGTTTCCTGCTTTCTTCCCTGAGTCCCAGTGCATGTGAACTGGAGACTGTAACCTGCCTGCAGATGTGAATGGTTGTCTGTCTGCGGCAGAGTGGTGACCAATCGAGGGAACGCTCTGTCTGGTGTCCTCGTGACCCTGATCGAGAATCAGAGGTGAGGTGGATCTAAAAGGAGCATAAACAAACACCTGCTTCCACACCGCAGAGATATTGCAGGTGAGAAAAGTTCGATGAAATGGCAAATCAAATGCAGATAAGTTCCCTTTTATTATTTGTACTTGTCAGAATGTGTAAATGAACCCTTTGAAGCCTGAGAAAATTGGTTTCAAACACATGGGAGAAGCAGTTGACAAGCATGTTAAAAAGAAATGGCCCAAAAAATAGCAAGAATTATTTAAAGAAGAAAACTGCAAGAAAATTACCTCAAAAAAAGAAAAAAGAAGAAAAAAAAAGAAAATCAAAAACAAACAATGAAATGACCCGAGACAAAGTGGTGAACATTTTAAAACGTTTTTATTTTATATAGTTTAGCTTTTTTGTGACACAACTAAAAAAAATAAATTCAAATTTTCATTTAAGTTTTCTAAACATTTGCCCCTATTTTTTTAAATTATAATTTGCTTGTAATCCTCCCTCCTTTTTTAAACAGTTTTTTGGGCTATTTTTTGTGCTTTTTTTTTTTGCCCAGTTGCTCAGGTTTCAAAAGGTCACTTGAATTTTCCAAGTTGGAAATACATTTTTAATAACTTTTCAGATTATTCCAACACCACATAAATGCCCCTAAAGACCTTGTAAACATGTACATATAAAAAAGACAGTTGGACTCAGGATTTAGTTC
>NW_024686653.1:0-619 GCF_008729295.1 Plectropomus leopardus | reverse complement strand
TGCAGATCAAACCAATGTGGTGTTTATTTTTCGACAGTCGGTCCGTGCAGAGAACAGATGTCAACAGTTTGTATGTTGTTTGTATTTTTAAAATATGCATTTCTGTTACGCTTGAGTGTTTTGTATTCGGTTAACGATCCAAATGTGGTATCAATAAAGATCGAGTTATTTTGTATTTTTTCAAAAACTCCAAATATTTTGTCAGTGATTCAAAAAACAAAATCAAGACAAAGTTTAAAACCACACTACCAGGCTTTTATTTTCTTACAGGAAGTGGCGGCGTTCACTTATGGAGGTGATGGCGATGGACGAGATTTTCGGACTAAATCTTCCTGTTCAGAAGATGAGCAATAAAACACGCTGCAGGAGGTGCTGCTCCGCTCTGTAGCTCCACCCACTGATGGACGTGTCTGCTATTTGGACGCAGCTGTGCCGCCGTCGGAAAAACACTGCTTCCTATTGGCAGGATTAACCGGCAAGATTGATTGATTGGTCGACCTGTAGTTTAAACTGGTAACTACTGAAAATACTCTGAAGTACTGACTAACCAGTTTATTGTCAACCAAACTAACCCAAAATAACCCATATCAAGCCAAACTAACTCAAACTAACTTAATTT
>NW_024686652.1:0-696 GCF_008729295.1 Plectropomus leopardus | reverse complement strand
AGACATCTTAATTAGTAAGCTTTAGATGTGTTTACAGGGATATTTTTAAGCTTTATTGGGCACCACAGGGATAGCAGTTTCCTCCGCTTCCAAGCATTATGCTAAGCCAAAATAATCGCCTGTTGGCTCCATCTTTATATTAGTATCAATCTATCTATTCTTGTAGCTCCAGGAAAGAAAGCAAATGAGCATTTTTCTCAACATCTTGAACTATTCCTTTTTCACCAAATACAGATTTTTAATATTCTAGCGTGTACCTGCCCAAACACTGCAGATGTAATGTAGTGCACAGCTGAATCTGAAATTAATCACTTTTTTTGTGCAGGATCCTACACAAATGAAATAACATAATCAAATGATACACTCGATAGCTGTGACACATTATAAAACAAGCATACATGAAAAAAACTTAGATTTGATGTTGGTCAGTTCAGTTATACAGCTTATTGGCTCATGAGAAATGTTTTTGACACTGTGAGTGGTGGATGACTACATTGTGGTGTGCCACAGGGTAACTAATTGGACCTAATTGGACCCACTTAAGTTTTCTATTTCTTCAAAAATGCAAAAAAAATTGAGACAATATATCATTTACAATATGCAGATTATATAACATTATATATGCTGCAGTCAGTGGTGGTCCTAGTATCTGGGGGACCGATCCAGCCCCCCTGGTTTGACTAACCTTAACAGTGC
>NW_024686651.1:0-725 GCF_008729295.1 Plectropomus leopardus | reverse complement strand
GTACATATCTGATAGCCCAAATGTAAACTTATGTTAAAAAAATATAGATTAAAGACAGTTTAACACAAGTTATCACAGACTCCCTGAACTGTGACACTTAAATTTTTTTTTTTTTATAAACACATGGCATATTCTTTCACAGTCTCTGAGGTCACAGTCTGTCAACACGACAGCGGACATACTCTATTGTTTTCCCTAAAAATGCTACATTTAGACATTAAGTCTCATTGTCAAGAGAGACCTAATAAAACTTGGTGGTTACACAGGGATTTTTTACAGGTGATATTTAGTGGGCACAAAGTAACTTTTTCTGGCCATGGGCCATCAGGCCATAGTTAATGACAAACCCTGCAAAATGACCACCAAGAGACACAAATGACCACAGAGAGATAGAAAATAACCACAAATAGACATAAAATAATCACTAATGGAGACAGAATGACTAGAGTGAGGGGAAACATCTGCAAAAAGACCAAATGTCTGAGGAGACAAAACAGCCACAAGGAGAGACAAAGGGACTGAAAAGAGACACAAAAGGACCCCAAAGTGTTACAAAATGACTACAAAAGTCATGGTTGCGTCATTTATAGTCGTTTTGTGTCTCTTTGAGTGTCTTGCTGTCATGTCAGAGAGGTGGAGGGACCTCGTCATGTCTGTACCCAGAGGCCCATTGTCTCATAATCCATCAATGTGCACAGTAAAGACACACACAAGCAGCTACAGTA
>NW_024686650.1:0-373 GCF_008729295.1 Plectropomus leopardus | reverse complement strand
CTCACCTGAAAAATGAAAAAAGAAGAAAAAGACAACACAAATTACCTCATTACACACATAACACATGACACTCCTTGTCTGATCTAATCATTAGCTTTTCTGTATGGGTATATATCATAATATTAGCACTTTGCAAAATTTTTATCTTTGAAACCCAAACAAAATGGTTTTGAAAAACATGGGGAGAAAAGGCAATGACCAACTTGGTAGGAAATGTCCCACATATTGCAAGAAATTAGTAAAAGTTGACAAGAAAATTACCTAAAAATGAGCTTTCAAATAGAGGGAGGATTATTTAAAAAATATCAAAATAAATATGGAAAAATGTCAAAAATTATATTCTACTTAAAATTATTTTACAAAAAATATAATA
>NW_024686649.1:0-375 GCF_008729295.1 Plectropomus leopardus | reverse complement strand
TTAACAGACTTTTATTTAAATGAGAATCTTCAAGATTATTACTTTAACATTAGTTACTTCTTGAACACAGGCACATTTTTGAAGTGGCAATCTGCGACAACTCTGCCTGCAATGTCTGTATTTATGCCTCTGAAAATTTTAGCCTTTTGAGACCTGGAGAGACATCACATTTCTTGTGCTGTTTTCAGACGCCTTTCACAAGTGTTTAAAACCTTTGAACTTTGAGCAAAAAGGTTTGATTTCTTTCAAAAACATGGTGAAAAAATGCAAGAAACAAATTGATGAGAAATGTCCTGTAAATTGAAAAAAAAAAATTTAAGATTAAAAATTTTTTGTGAAAATATTTATAGCTGCAGCCAGATAATTGAGATTACC
>NW_024686648.1:0-386 GCF_008729295.1 Plectropomus leopardus | reverse complement strand
ATGTGGAGCCAGAAAACTGGAGGCATCTAAGGAAGTACATTTACTCGAGTATTGTGCTGAAGTACAACCTGTTTTACTTAGTATGTACCTTTTTATGCTGCGTTACACTTACACTCTGCTATATTTCAGAGGTACTACATTTATCTGACAGCTTTAGTTACCGTAAAACTTCAGTTAATAACTCGAGCTGTTATTTTCTGAAATCACTGAGCTCAACAGGATTATATTTTGGACAGGCGTCTGTATGGGACGGGCTTTTTATTTCCTTTCACACAAAACTGTTGCTCAGAAAAAATGGAAATAAAATCAAATTATTATTTTTTTATCCCTTTGGCTTTACTTATATATTCTTTTTTTTTTTCAAAATAAAAAAGAATATATATATA
>NW_024686647.1:0-509 GCF_008729295.1 Plectropomus leopardus | reverse complement strand
AACTGTGATTCCAGCCTTTTTTCATACTTACCAACCGTCTGAGCGACCTGCAGTACAGAGCTGCTGGTCGCTGCTAAAGATCCACAGACAGATATACTGTTTGATAGTCTGTTTATTTAAAGTATTCTTATATTGGTATTATTTCAAGATAAAGCCATATCAAACATTAGCAAACAGTACAAAAAAACGTTGTTAGCTGCAAAAACTAACAACCATAAATTCTGAATAAAACTTTAAAAAAATAACTGATGTGTGTAATATTGTTTTCAGAAGACAAAAAAATGCTACTTAAATTCAGTGAGTTTTTTTTTTTTAATAAAAGCTGAATGAAGAGCGGAGCAAATAAAAAAAAGTTCCTTCTCTGAACATAGAACTAATAATAATACTCCCGCTGTTATAGCAACTCAAATATACAGGAAATTCTGAAGCAAAGTAATGTAACAGCATTTGAATATCACAACGGAAAAAAAAACTGCGGTGAACTTTGGGTTCAGTTGTAACAAACTTGA
>NW_024686646.1:0-369 GCF_008729295.1 Plectropomus leopardus | reverse complement strand
AACTTGTTTCTATTATCTTGTAGTGTTATTCTCTTTATTGTGAACTGCTTGGCCCTTCAGTTTCCTTTGGTATTAATAAAATTAATCTGATCTAATTTAATCTGATCTTTTCATGTCACTTAGTACTTCATTTCAGAGGGGAATATTGTACTTTTCACTACACTTACTACACTACTTACTTACTTTTACAGCAGAAAATACATGATTTGCTTTGATATGATGCTGTACCATATAACTACACAATACTCTGTAAAATCTGACAAGTTGCTTTAACTTCTAGGAAATCTAGGAAACAAATTACCTTAGAAAAATGTAAGTAAATATAACCATTAAGTTCAAAGTTTTAAGTTTACTCCAAATTTAGCCATA
>NW_024686645.1:0-255 GCF_008729295.1 Plectropomus leopardus | reverse complement strand
ATTCCTCGAGCTCCCCGAAACTTAACTCTTCCAGTGTTTCCAAAAGCTTCTCCATTAGTAATGTCCTGGTCGCTTCCTGATGGATTCAAAGTACTCAGATGTATTTATGTCATATCTCCACTGCAGTGATGAAACATTAATCTGTTTGCATCAGTGTAAACATTTAAGTCATACAGTTACAGTAAAAACTAGTATTAACCCCATTAAGCACAATGATACATTTGGTGAAATCTAATCTTGAGATAACAATATAAT
>NW_024686644.1:0-614 GCF_008729295.1 Plectropomus leopardus | reverse complement strand
ACAGGCCGCCGGAAGTGGTTGAAGACGAACCGGCCCTTTAACAGAGGTGCTGACGTCATGGCGCACGACGGGAGCCGCCGCGATGACGTCACCTGGAAGCGCGCCGATGTTGACAGAGCAGCGCTCAGATGTCAGGATGTCGAAAAGCTTGTTGTCAGTTGTGCGAAACGGTATTCCCCGGTCTGCAAAGGCGGCCGGCAATCGGGAGACCTCGCTGGAGCGTGGTGACGCCGCGCTCCAGCGCACATCCCTCGACGGCGAGCCGCCGAGCCGGCAGAGTCGAGACAACGGCGGGAGGCCGCCACCGTCCTCCGCGGCGATGGAGTAGGAGAACCGCGGTAGCGCAGGGCTGCACGGGGGCGACCGCGTCCTCTTCTTTCCGCTGAGGGTGGCGGACCAGGAGACGCAGAGGAACCATCGGCCGAGCCGTACACCTGGATGGTGAGCAGAGAGGAGCCGGGTGGAACACGGACCAAGAAGGGAACCGAGGGGCCGGCGGCCGGTTGCACTGCCGAGGTCGGCGTCTCCGGCACGGACGCGACAGAGAAGTTGTCGGCGTCGGACCCTGAGGACGCCTGCACGGCCAGATGGAGACGGTGAGGGCCATCATCACG
>NW_024686643.1:0-1064 GCF_008729295.1 Plectropomus leopardus | reverse complement strand
TGTGTGTGTGTGTGTGTGTGTGTGTGTGTGTGTGTGTGTGTGTGTGTTTGTTTGTTTGTTTGTTTTCAGGATGAAGCCACAGAGCTGGTAATCTTCGTCTTGCATTCTTTAAAGAACCAGAGGGAGAGCCACATGATGGGTGAAAGTTGTGATGAACAGGAGGAGGAGGACATCTCCAGGGTAAGTTGCTGACTCAGTGGTCATTTCTTGACCACTTAGTCAACATGACACCTAGAAAACACCTCTCCCCCCTGCTTGGCCCCCTCACCTTTTATCACGCAGCCCATTTTACAATGAAGCCTCGAAACTTACAGCTTTATGCCTCTCTTATCCACTGTATCACCAAAGCACACATGATTATCACAGTGACCTCACACCCCCACCCTGAATGGCTCACAACTCTTTACTGTACCCCATCATATATTTGTTTGTATTTGAGTGTAGTCTTTTGGCTCAAACCTTACATTGTGTGTCTCTGGCATGTGCATCAAGTAACTTTAATGGCTGACAATAACATCATGTATATCATATACATGGGGATCAGTTCTCCTGCAAAAAGAACAAAAATATGAAATAACTTAAAGTATAAAATCAGTAGAACAGTAACAGTCTTTCAGGCAGTGACATGTTCGCTTATTGTCCTACTTGGTGTCCCTTCCGGCCTAATGCACTGCAGGAATTGAGTGAGGCCACTGGTCACGGTGGAATCTTCATAGTAGCTACTGATTTTAATCAACTCTCATCCTTCAACTCCAAAGATGTAGCAGGATCAAAGACAAATGCAATTTTGTTTTTTAAACTAAATATAATAATAATTAAAGCTGCAAGCAGCGATGAGCGGGCCCTCGCACCTCCACGCATGTCGGGGCTACTCGCTGGACGCCGACTGATGCAGCCGTGTCTCTCTGAAAAAGTGCAACACTGCGCGCAGCAGTGAATTAGTACTTCCTCCATATAGTGCTAAGGCTGGAGATGACCTAAGTCACTTTAGCAGGTGTGTGTGTGTGTGTGTGTGTGTGTGTGTGTGTGTGTGTGTGTGTGTGTGTGTGTGTGTGTGTGTGTGT
>NW_024686642.1:0-538 GCF_008729295.1 Plectropomus leopardus | reverse complement strand
GGCATCACGTAAGCCAACAAGAGTGAGATACTGTGTCCTTTTGTGTGTCTAAGTTTTGCAAGCATCCAGGGTAAGTACAAGAGGTCAAACTAAGTGTACTTAGCCACTGTTAACTGTACTTTTCCCTGTGCATAAGTCAACTCCTTGAGTGAATTGTTTTGTGTAGAAATTCACTGATCATTTTTTGTGATTTTTTAAAAATTTTATTTCTCATATTTGTATCTTGGGCTGAAACGATTTCTTGAGTAACTCGATTACTAAAACTCTGCAAATTACTTGCATCAAAGCCTCACTTAATCTATTTAACTACACACAGTAAACGGTGTTTTGCACGGATGATTATTACAGTCGCGCAGTTTGCTTACACTGTAGACAGGTGACGTGATTCGATGGCACAGAATTGCAAAATGAAGGAAGAGAGAGAAAACAAGAAAATGGCAAATAAATTGTCTGCACTTGTACAGGGTTTGTTTCATGTCACATTCCACCATTCACACACACACACACACACACACACACTCTCACACACACACACACT
>NW_024686641.1:0-632 GCF_008729295.1 Plectropomus leopardus | reverse complement strand
AAATTAGCGGGTTTTTGGACTTTTTTGGCTTCAATTTCCACTTTGTCCACTATGGCGCGTCTCTACAAGCTAGAATATGCTGTTTTCAGACATTTTTGGGACGTGTCAAAATTTGACGTTTTTCGCCATACTATACTATTGCCATTGTCGCCTTTTTCACCATTTTTCCCAACATGCTAAATTAGCGGGTTTTTGTAGTTTTTTGGACTGTATATCCACTTTGTCCACTATGGTGCGTCTCTACAAGCTCGAATATGTCGTTTTCAGACATTTTTGGGACGTGTCAAATTTTGACCTTTTTCGCCTTGTTCGCCATTTTTCCCAACATGCTAAATTAGCGATTTTTGGACTTTTTTGGCTTCAATTTCCACTTTGTCCACGAGGGCGCGTCTCTACAAGCTAGAATATGTGGATTTCAGATATTTTTGGGATGTGTCAAAATTTGAGTTTTCCGCCATACTATACTATTGCCTTTGTCGCCTTTTTCGCCATTTTTCCCAACATGCTAAATTAGCGGATTTTTGGACTTTTTTGGCCTTAATGTCCACTTTGTCCACTATGGCGCGTCTCTAGAAGTTAGAATACGCTGTTTTCAGACATTTTTGGGACGTGTCAAATTTGGACTTTTTTCG
>NW_024686640.1:0-369 GCF_008729295.1 Plectropomus leopardus | reverse complement strand
GTAATAAGAGACTGACGGGGCACAGAGAGAAGAGAAGAGTACAGGGTAAAACAGTGAAGGTTAGAGAGAAAGAGGGATAGAGATAAAGAAACAGAGGCCTTGTCAGCTAAGTAGTGTTTTCATTCTGCATCATGTGCAGAGATACAAACAGAATTATGACACTAACAACACCTTGACAACAGCCTTTCACAGCGTGATAGCTGTGCGTCTGCTTCATACTGTGTGTATGTGTGTGTGTGCGCATGTGTTTTACAGTTTCTGCGTGTTCATGCAATCAAGTTTGTCTTTCACTTCCATGACTACACACTGAACACACAAAATATTAACATCATTTTTTGGAGGTTTTTTTTTGAAGAAGATGCCTGCAGG
>NW_024686639.1:0-335 GCF_008729295.1 Plectropomus leopardus | reverse complement strand
ATTGGACAACTCTGCACCTGACCTCTCTGAGGGGCGGGGCTCTGAGAGGACACACCCTCCACCAGCTGCACACAGGAAGTACAGAAAACACCTGCTCAGCATCACGTCCTCAGACACAACACCTGAGTCTGTGTGTGTGTGTGTGTGTGTGTGTGTGTGTGTGTGTGTGTGTGTGTGTTACCTGAGCAGTGATGCGTCCGAAGGAGGTGATGGCCTGCCTCAGAGAGCGAGAGTCAGCGTGGAAACTCATCTCAGGTGTTTCCTCTGGAGTCAGACTCAGAGAGGACAACCTGCGCGCACACACACACACACACACACACACACACACACACACA
>NW_024686638.1:0-447 GCF_008729295.1 Plectropomus leopardus | reverse complement strand
CCATATGTTTCTATGATTTAGAACATTTGTAGGTTTTTAGGTCATTTGTAGTGTTTAAGAGTATTTCTAGGATCACACGACATTAAAGTAAAACATTAAAGTATGCTTTTTTACTAATGTCTTACTTTCTGCTTCATTTCTTGCAGTCCTAAAGGCTGCATTTTTGTCATTTTTGCCTTAGTGGCCCCCAAAAAGCAAATTTATTGTCCCTGATGAAAATGGACAAACATCCCACTCATCACTTCCGCTATCATTGGAGCTCCGCTGCAGCAGCGAGCCTTTAACGAAAACCATTTCTTTCTGAAATCAGTGAAAAGCTGCATCGCTGTCTTGTTCTAGTGTTTGATCACATCGGATACGTGAGTTTACGCTCACACACATACACACACACACACACACACACACACACACAAACACTTATCCTCCCTAATGTATTGCATCAAAATA
>NW_024686637.1:0-775 GCF_008729295.1 Plectropomus leopardus | reverse complement strand
CGAGCTATAATAAGTGGTTTTCACTCATTTTTGGGACATGTCAAAATTTGAAATTTTTTCGCCATACTATATTAGTGGATTTTGCCCATTTTGTCAACATGCTATATTATGACTTTTGGGGCTTTTGGGGGGCCTTTTTTCAATTTGGTATGCTATGGCACGTCTCTACCAGCTATAATAAGTGGTTTTCAGCCATTTTTGGGACATGTCAAAATTTGAGATTTTTTTGCCATACTATACTATGTGGTTTTTGCCCATTTTTTCAACATGCTATATTATGACTTTTTGGGCTTTTTTTAAGGCCTTTTTTCAATTTGGTATGCTATGGCGTGTCTCTACAAGCTATAATGTGCAGTTTTCAGCCATTTTTGGGACATGTCAAAATTTTTTACCAAACTTACATACATACTATAGCCCTGCTGTTTCAGTCATTTTTTTCAACATGCTATATTTTGGTGTCTTGGGCCGTTTTTTGAAAAAACCTATGCCATGGCGTGTCTCAGCATGTTTTTTTATGTGGTTTAATGTGGTTTATAGCTGTTTTCTTTTTGGAAATGTCATATTTTGACATTTTTGCCAAACTGTGGCCTTGTTATTTTGGTCATTTTTTCAACATGCTATGTTTTTGTGTTTTTGGCCGCTTTTGAAAAATCCTATGCCATACTGTGATTCGGCATGCTGTTTTGTGTGTTTTAATATGGTAATCAGTAGTTTTTTGGAAATGTCATATTTTGACATTTTTGCCATACTATAGCCTTGCTGTTTTGGTCATTTG
>NW_024686636.1:0-686 GCF_008729295.1 Plectropomus leopardus | reverse complement strand
TGACGTTGTTGCAACTTTCCATGTTATGGCGTGATTTGGCACGCTATAACATGGAAAGTTGCAACAACGTCAGAAAACACCACAATGTTGCATGTCGAAAAAATGACCCAAAAACCAAGGCTATAGTAAGGCAAAAATGTCAAAAAATGACATATCCCAAAAATAGACGAAAACACTTCAAAACTGCGTTAAATAGCGTGCCAAATCACGCCATAACATAGAAAGTTGCAAAAACAGCCAAAAACACCACAATGTTGCATGTCGAAAAAATGACCCAGGACCAGGAAGCAAGGCTATAGTAAGGCAAAAATGTCAAAAAATGACATGTCCCAAAAACGGACGAAAATACTTCAAAACTGCGTTAAATAGCGTGCCAAATCACGCCATAACATAGAAAGTTGCAAAAACAGCCGAAAACACCACAATGTTGCATGTCGAAAAAATGACCCAAAAACCAAGGCTATAGTAAGGCAAAAATGTCATAAAATGGCATGTCCCAAAAACAGACGAAAACACTTCAAAACTGCGTGAAATAGCGTGCCAAATCACGCCATAACATAGAAAGTTGCAAAAACAGCCGAAAACACCACAATGTTGCATGTCGAAAAAATGACAGTAAAAACCAAGGCTATAGTAAGGCAAAAATGTCAAAAAATGGCATGTCCCAAAAACAGCCCAAAATAGTT
>NW_024686635.1:0-894 GCF_008729295.1 Plectropomus leopardus | reverse complement strand
GGCCTTTTTTGGACTTTATTCCCACTTCGTTTATTATATCGGTCTCTACAAGCTATTCTATGTTGTTTTCGGCCGTTTTTAGGAGGGGTCAAAATTTGCCATTTTTTGACATACTATACTATTGCCTTGTTGGCCATTTTTTTTGACATGCTAAATCATGAGGTTTCTGCTCTTTTTTGAACTTTATTTCCACTTTGAATATCGTAATGCATCTGTACAAGGTATTCCATGTTGTTTTCAGCTGTTTTTAGGAGGGTTCAAAATTTGACATTTTTCGACATACTATACTATTGCCTTGTTGGCCATTTTTTTGACATGCTAAATTATGAGGTTTCTGCTCTTTTTTGAACTTTATTTCCACTTTGAATATTATAACGCATCTGTACAAGGTATTCCATGTTGTTTTCAGACGTTTTTAGGAGGGGTCGAAATTTGGCATTTTTCGAGAAGCTATACTATTGCCTTGTTGGCCATTTTTGGACATGCTAAATTATGAGATTTTTGGCCTTCTTTGGACTTTATTCCCACTTTGGATATTATAGCACATCTCTACAAGCTATTCCACCGCGTTTTCAGCCGTTTTTAGGAGGGGTCAAAATTTGACATTTTTCGACATACTATACTATTTTCTTTTGGGTCATTTTTTTTGACATGCTAAATTATGAGGTTTTTGGCTTTTTTTTGACTTTATTCCCACTTTGAATATTATAACACATCTCTACAAGCTATTCTATGTTGTTTTCGGCAGTTTTTAGGAGGGGTCAAAATTTGACATTTTCCGACATACCTTACTATTGCCTTGTTGGCCATTTTTTGGACATGCTAAATTATGAGATTTTTGGCCTTCTTTGGACTTTATTCCCACTTTGAATATTATAACACATCTCTACAAGC
>NW_024686634.1:0-790 GCF_008729295.1 Plectropomus leopardus | reverse complement strand
AGAGCCTATTAAGACACGCCATGGCATAGTTTGTTTTAAAAACGGCCCAAAACAACATAAAAAAGCATGTTGAAAAAATGAGCGAAAAAAGCAAGGCTATAGTATGGCAAAAACGTCAAAAAAAGACATGTCCCAAAAACAGCTGAAACCACCTCAAAACAGCATAAAAGAGCCTGCTGAGACACGCCATAGCATAGTATGTTTTAAAAACGGCCAAAAACGACAGAAAAAAGCAAGTTGAAAAAATGAGCGAAAAAAGCAAGGCTATAGTATGGCAAAAACGTCAAAAAAAGACATGTCCCAAAAACAGCTGAAAACACATCAAAACAGCATAAAAGAGCCTATTAAGACACGCCATAGCATAGTTTGTTTTAAAAATGGCCAAAAACACCACTAAAAAGCATGTTGAAAAAATGAGTGAAAAAGCAAGGCAAAGTATGGCAAGTATGGCAAAAATTTCAAAATAAGACATGTCCCAAAAACACCTGAAAACACCTCAAAACAGCATAAAAGAGCCTATTAAGACACGCCATAGCATAGTTTGAAACGGCATCTACAATTTATATTATGTTATGTTATAGTAAGATCCTTTTTCAATTGTTTTTTAATTATTAACAATACTATTCAGAACTTTTGCCATATCAACATGTCAACACATCATTCTATGCATGTTTCTGTTTTTAAACAATTTATACACTGACTTTTGTTATATATACACATATACATAGATTCTGTCTTTCTTTAGGTTACTCACAGTGTGGGCTCCACGTTAGCTCTGACAGCTTGACAG
>NW_024686633.1:0-590 GCF_008729295.1 Plectropomus leopardus | reverse complement strand
TGGCTCTCAAAACGTTTTCAGCTGTTTTTCGGACGGGTTAAATTTTGCCATTTTTTCCTTACTATAGCCTTGCATTTTGGGCCATTTTTTCGACATGCTATATTCTTGTGTTTTTGGCCGTTTTTGCAACTTCCTATGCTATGGCGTGTCTCAGCACGCTATTTTAGTTGGCTCTCAAACGTTTTCAGCTGTTTTTCGGACGGGTTAAATTTTGACATTTTTGCCTTTCTATAGCCTTGCATTTTGGGTTTTTCATTTTGACATGCCATATTATGGTGTTTTTGGCCATTTTTGCAACTTTCTTTGCTATGGTGTGTCTCGTCACGCTATTTTAGGTGGTTTTCAACTGTTTTCAGCGGTTTTTGGGACGTACACAATTTTGCCATTTTTGCCTTACTATAGCCTTGCATTTTGGGTTTTTCATTTTGACATGCCATATTATGATGTTTTTGGCTGGTTTTACAACTTTATATGGTATGGCGCGTCTTGGCACATTATTTGAGGTGGTTTTTAACTGTTTTCAGCTATTTTTGGGACGTATGAAATTTTGCCATTTTTGCCTTACTATAGCCTTGCTTTTTGGGTCATTT
>NW_024686632.1:0-1404 GCF_008729295.1 Plectropomus leopardus | reverse complement strand
CTTCGCACTGAAACAGATCAGGTCAGCCGCTCTCACTGCTCCGGTTTATTTTGGTGATCTACACAGTTACTACTACTCTTCTTTGTCATGTAACTTCACACACACATTATATTCATAAAGACAAGTGCATGAGACACATTTAACACCCAATATGGTTTTATCGAACAAAGTGAAACTTGACTTTACTGCCAGTAACCTTTAACACTGATTTCAGATGGACAGCGTTGAGCGAAATGACCTTCCTCACTACAGGCAGCCTTATCTTGCTATTGCCCTGGACGAGGTCCAGCTGGATGTCCTCGGACAGCGGGTAGAAAAGAAGTCCCTTTCATTTCTGGAGAGAGTGAAGGCACAATGTTGGTAAGTCAATGGGCAGGTTAAGTTTTTGGCCTTTTTGTGTACCAATGTGGGCCTTCAGATAGTTTTTTTTTATGTCTAACAGATAATCAAGGCCCTTTATCTAAAGCTCTATTACTGTGTTTGTGTGTGTGTGTGTGTGTGTGTGTGTGTGTGTCTGTGTGTGTGTGTGTGTGTGTGTGTGTGTGTGTGTTTTCCCCAGGTGTTCTGGTCCCAGGTTGAAGAGCTTCCTGCTGGGCTTTTTTCCTGTCCTGTCATGGCTGCCTTGCTACTCCATCAGAGAAAACGCCATTGGAGACCTGGTGTCTGGAGTCAGTGTCGGCATCATGCAGCTGCCACAGGGTGAGGATGCTGCAAAAGATTATAATCACATCTTACAGGTTCCATAGTGTCTTTATTAAACTTTTGTATGAGGTGAGGTGGTAGTTTTTCTTCTTAACAGGTTTTAAACAACTCCACACCAACTTTAACTTAAAATTTAACTGCGGGTTAGAGGGTCCAAGGTGAGAATGCAGTCATAAATTAAGGTCTACTTCTGGATAAATACATTATTCAGGTTACAACTTCAGCTGCAAAGATGATAATGATGATAATTAGCAACTCTCCAAGTGATAGTTTTATTTAGTCCTTTAACACCTGGATCCACATCACTTTTCTTGTGCTGCATTCAGATGCATTTTACAAGCACGCAAACCTCTAAAACTTGAGAAAACTGCTTATATTTCTTTCAAAAACATGGGACAAAAAACATAAGAGGCAAATTGGCAAGAAATGTCCTGCAAATGTTCTGCAAAAAATAGTAAAAGGTGACAAGGATTTTTATGACTGTCTTAATTATATACTTATATATATATATATATATATATATGTAATGTAATGTATATATGTAAGAAGAGAAAGGTTTGCAAAAAACTAGTTTTCTCAAAATTCTGTCTCAGTAATTCAAAATAATGAATAAGTATAGTTGTTATATGTTTTCTCAAAATACTTAGTATCTTGAAATAATGACTTGCTATCTGAAAACAATAACTTTGTATTGGGAAAAAA
>NW_024686631.1:0-585 GCF_008729295.1 Plectropomus leopardus | reverse complement strand
GACCTTTCTTCATGTTGTTTAGAAAAAGAAAGAGCCAATCTTGGATACTCTCAGAGATTAAAACTCACAAATGTACTGCCAGAAAGTCAGGTTATAAGAACAACACAGTCCATGGGGCTAGTAAGTCTTGCTGGATGCATGGGCTCACCTCACTGAGGTCTCGGTCCTGTTTGAGTCATTGTAGGCTCATTACTCTTAGACGTATTTATTATTTTCAGTTTTTATGATGTATTAAGCTGCTGAATGCACACTGTTTACATAAACTCTATTGAATAGCCATATAAAGGGATATGTCATATGTCAGTGGTGCTAAAATGCCCAGGAATACACACCCAGGTGTAAATAGCCACATTCACCATTTATACCTCAGATGCAAACAGCACTGTTGGCTATAGACACCTGGGTGCTAATAGAGCTAGCTAAAAAAAAAAAGAAATAGACCACTGACAGCAAAAGTGAAACGAATCATTTGATTTGATTTCTTTCAAAAACATGGGGAGAAGGCAATGAGCAACTTGACAAGACATGTCCCAAAAATTAACAAAAATTTAATGGAGAAGTGAAAAAAAAGAAAAGTGCTGCATA
>NW_024686630.1:0-460 GCF_008729295.1 Plectropomus leopardus | reverse complement strand
GACAACAATGACAGGAGACCTTGAATCTCCTTCAGAGCGTCAAACATACCCATTGAGCGGAGCAGTCAAGGTGATCACCAGGTATCATATTCTGTCACAAAACAAGCCACAGCACCGCTGTACAACTGGACATGGGTGCTCCCCATGTAACCCCTGGCTATAAATAGCGAGCCAATGACAGGAACTGCCTGGATAATGAGTTAAACAGTGGAGGAGAGCAGCTGTAGAAAAAAGAAAAAAAAAACAAGGGAGATCCAGAGCTCGAGGCGCTACAAGGACATGCTCAGGGTGAGTCCAGGCTTCTGCCTCCATCAACGACGCAAAGTCATGAAATCAGATTGACAATGCAGCAATCCTATTAGATGTCAGATGTAGTTTTCCTGGCAACAAACAATCCTCAAATACACAGCAAAGACACAGAGAAGACAGGAGCCTCTTCACACAACATATATCAGTATAT
>NW_024686629.1:0-350 GCF_008729295.1 Plectropomus leopardus | reverse complement strand
AGATGGTTTGACACTAATGAGGATGTAATTCCCCCTCCAAGATAAACAAAGTAAAGTTTTGAGCGAACAGACCCACGTGACGTGCGCAGTTACGCACAATAAAACATGAAACCCTCCACGAAATGACGCAAATCATTCACAATGCTGTTTCAAAAAAAGGTGTGGGAAGTGCAGTTTTCCAAGAGTGTCTAATCCCCCCGAGATAAGCTGTGTAAAACACTAACATGCAACCGGAAAGTTTGAGCGCAAAGACCTGCGTGCGTAATTACGCACGGTAAAACGCAGGCGACCTCATGAAATCATGCATCAAAAACAGGACTTCTCCTAAATTAACCAAACAAAACCGGCGT
>NW_024686628.1:0-674 GCF_008729295.1 Plectropomus leopardus | reverse complement strand
TTCCTTTGGACACTCCCCTCCTGTGTACATCACTGCACATTTCTGCTGTGGTGAGCCAGCTACCGAATGCTTCCTGGTGGATTTTACTACTACGCCATGTGCAAGGTCAATGTGCCAGAAACCTCATTACTTTTTGTGTGTTTATAAAGGAACACCTGTGTGTCAGTGTGTGTACCTCCTGTCAAAACAGGCAATGATGTAAAATATGAACCTCACTTACACGCCAGGAGGGAGGCTGCAGACCATTTCCCTCTTCCCCACAGAAACACACACTCTCACACAAACACTCATACATTATCAGGCTTTGATGATGTTATTTTTTTCTCTCTGTGAGTCCACTTGTGACACAAAGTAATATGTCTAACAAGCCAGCAGCCCAAGGAGGAAACATGGCTTTGACTTTCAACCACAGTGTATTGTACACATGCACAGAAGCACAAACAATTCTCTTTGTTCTGGATCTCATGGTACTTCATATACACTAAAACACACACAAACACGCACACACTTACACGGAGTGTAGTGACAGAGAGCTATCGACTGCAATTCACAATTTCTCTCCACGTGAAACCTTGCATAGGAAGAGGTACATTTTTTTGCACATGTGTGAGTGAAAGATGTGAATTGAGAGGGGAAAGGAAAGTGATTTGACTGTGTGTATGTCAGGAATATAT
>NW_024686627.1:0-239 GCF_008729295.1 Plectropomus leopardus | reverse complement strand
AGTTTCTGGCTATAATAAAAAATGTAATTTTGGTATTTTCATTGTGACGGGTCCACATGTTGGAAGGCATGTTTTCTTTAAAAAAAAAAAAAAAAAATTCTGTAAAACTTTTTTTAATGAAAAAAAGCCCCAATTTTTCCAATTCATTTTTAAAATTAACCCCCAAAAAACTAAAGAAAAAAACATCATCAAACATTTTAAAGGGAAAATAATAATAATAATAAATACGTTTAAAGTTT
>NW_024686626.1:0-513 GCF_008729295.1 Plectropomus leopardus | reverse complement strand
AAAAGATTGTAAATATTCAGTGAAAGCACAATAGTAAACCCTACAATATCATCTCAATATTGATATTGAGGTTTTTGGTCTAAAGTATTTGATTTCCTCCATATCATTGAGCCCTACTTCATAGTATATTTCTTGCAATGCCTGGAGGTGCTGTGTTTGAGAATGAGCTGCATGCCCGAGCACAGGCTGCGCACAGTCATGGAAAATCTGGAAAAGTTAAAACTGCTAAAAATCATTTAAAATTTTGGAAGAGTCATGGAGTTTTGTGTATAGTGATATGAATTGTTGGGGACAAAGGTGATGAGCAACTTAACAAGAAATGGCCCCAAATTTTGCAAGAAATTAGTAAAAAGTTACACGAAAAAAGGCAAAAGAAGAAAAAAGTAGTGTTAAATACATAAATAGATAGTTCTGTGTCATAATTCTTATTTATAAATATAAGAATTATAAATACAGTTTTCTTAAGAATTTCCCTATTATTTGATAACATCTAATTATATTTTGAGTTTTTTG
>NW_024686625.1:0-455 GCF_008729295.1 Plectropomus leopardus | reverse complement strand
TTATACGACTGTTCTGTGCGCTGTCCGTGGTGCTGAATTAGAACATTTGCAAAATGTTTTGCACACCATTCCCAACAAGCTAAACTAAAGTCAGTGAGTTAACATACCGCATTTCAAACGCTGAAAAAAAAGTCTGAATTGTTGCAAAAATAAATAAAAAAATTAATGAATGAAGAAAATCTGTATTTTCTGGAAAACTGACCTCTAGAGGAGAGTCTGGTTCATCCAGGATGCTCTTTTCACTCTGTATCCGCTGCATCGTCCCTGTAGGACTGGGGTCCATTATCAGCACGTTCTGACTACCGGCTCTGCCGAACTTACAGTCACTCTTTCTGGAGTCAGTCGTCCTGCACACCTCATAATTGTACACGTGCTGCAGAGTCCCTGTCCCCAAAGTGTCTGAGTAACGTGGTGGATAATATGGAATCACAGGCAGGTTGGAGTGATACAGGATG
>NW_024686624.1:0-668 GCF_008729295.1 Plectropomus leopardus | reverse complement strand
ACAATAAAAGTAAAGATAAAGAAAAGAAAACAAGCAAGTTTTGTTTTTATCTTTATCTTTGTTTTTATCAAGTTTTGTTTCTTGTTTTTATGCTAAGCTAAAGCTAACAGGCTTCATATTCCACCGCACAGACGTGAGACCATCGAAGTCTCAGGACAAGAGCAAAAAACTGTTTTTTTCTGATAATTTGAAAACAATTCATGTGTCCCCTCACTGGAGTGAATGCATTGGTAAAGATTTCTTTCTTAAATTAAATGCATTGATGAGTAATGTGTCTTCCAGGCGTCCAAAGTCCTGACCAACATGAAAGGTCTGCAGGGAGGAACTCTGTTTCTGGCTCACGGCACTGCTGACGGTACGAACACTTTTTTTAAAAAATTAGCCTCTCTGTTAAGCAGAGCGTTAAAAACGTGACCTTGATGAGCGCCCGAGCTTTTATATCCAGAAGTGTAAATTAACCCTGTTGACTTTTATTTGCATGTGTTGTTTTTCTCCACAGCAAACGTTCACTTCCAGCACTCAGCGGAGCTCATCAAACACTTAATAAAGATCGGAGCCAACTACACGATGCAGGTAAATACTGCGCTCCTGAAAAGAATAGAAGAACAAACTTAAACAAGGGCTGGAGACAAAATAAAATTATAATGATGTGTTTAGTAGTCTTTAAC
>NW_024686623.1:0-200 GCF_008729295.1 Plectropomus leopardus | reverse complement strand
GCACACTCTGACACACTGTAACACACTCTGACACACTGTAACACACTGTAACACACTCTGGCACACTGTAACACACTGTAACACACTCTGACACACTGTAACACACTCTGACACACTGTAACACACTGTAACACACTCTGACACACTGTAACACACTGTAACACACACTCTGTAACACACTGTAACACACTCTGACACAC
>NW_024686622.1:0-851 GCF_008729295.1 Plectropomus leopardus | reverse complement strand
GTAACCCTCACGGTGGAGTTTTATCATGGGTACATTCATTTCTCTCTCTGGAGGAATGAACCATTCCAGAAGAGCTCCACAAACCAGGTCTGTGCACACAACTGCAAGATAATCACTGAATGCTGTCCACTGTCAGCTACTGTCACTCTAATAATAATATAGTTTTTAGGGAGTCTGGATTCAACCAATGTGGGGAAACAGGTCAGTCTGTAATTGGATTGCAGACGACTGAAGGTGTAGTTTACTGATTTTGGAAAGTTTTGACAGGCCTGACACTGTGATATCAGACAGAGGTAGACGGGCAGTAGACCGTGGTTACACTTAACTTGGTCAATTAAAGATTTACTATTACTAAGAGTACAAGAGTAACCAAGACGGTTTGGCTGAGGTCTTTTGCCCTCCCCTTGAGTTTGAATGAATGTAATTTATGATGAGATAATGAGGCAGTTAACTCTAGGGCTGCAGCTATCGAATATTTTAGTAATCGAGTATTCTACTGAAAATTCCATCGATTAATCGAGTAATAGTAAATAGTAAAACATATTTTTTAGTTAAAGAGCAATTATAAATATACATGGGACAATAAGACATTTCACCTAACAATGAACCATTGGTTTCCTTTTTTAACTACCCAGTTAGCTTTATTATGTTTTTATTTTCCACCCTCATCAATCTACAGCGCTGTGTTTTTACAGATTAAATAAAGCCTGTATGAAAGGCATGTTAGCCACGCATCAACAGTAGTCATAATTAATAGAAACCTAGCCCTCCGCAGGGCTAACGTTATGTTAGCAAGGTACAGTAACGTTAATCTCATTAATTAGCGCTACGTTAACTTCATTTTGCCTTGT
>NW_024686621.1:0-1064 GCF_008729295.1 Plectropomus leopardus | reverse complement strand
CAGCATATTGATCTGTTCATCCTCTCCCTGCAGGACAGTCACACAGATATAACTGTCAGCACCACATGGCTAATGTTACCAAACAGTTTTTTTAAGATTATTTTTTGGCATTTTGGCCTTCATCAGATAGGACAGATCAATAGTGTGAAGGGGGGAGAGAGATGGGGCAAGGGGCAGCAAGGGGCCTTGAGCGGGAGTCGAGGCTGCAGCTGGACGCTGCCTTTATTCATGGGCTGTCTGCTTTATCCACTCAGCCACTGACGCCCCTGTTTCCTAGCAGTTTTTAATGGGTTGAGTGACTCAGTTGAGACATTTTGGTTGGTGTGAGCAGTGAAACTGTCGATGGCTGTTCAGTCAGGCCGTCTCATCCATGTCCACCTGGAAGTTTCTGAATCTGAGATTTATATTTTTTAAATATTTGTTTTATTTTATACCCATATTAGTTTTTAATGCATCATATTATGATGTCAAGTCAGTTTTTTTTTTATAAAGCCCATTTTCACAAAACATGGTTTGCGTCAGAGAGGTAACGATAGGTGTGAAATTACTAAATGCACTCTATGACTATATTGTGGGTGTGGATAAGAGTCCCATGCGTATATTGATAGTGGAGGCGTGGCTCATAATAAAGGCAGCATCGGCACAACCAGGACCCACAACACAGGCGTAGCTTCAGACAGGACCACAGCAACGGCAAAACCAAGACCACGATCAGGGCGAGCTGAGGGTCCAGTATCAGTGCAGCCACAGCACGAGCACAACCAAGGACAGGATCACAGCACCAGCACAACTATCACCGCGATCAGACACAGCCAAGATTGCTGCCAGGATCCGGGAAAACTAGGAGGCAAGGGAGCAGGAACGCTCCAGAGAGCCAACAGAGTTAATGTAATGCAGTAAACGGACATGAGTGTTTGCAGATGGAGGGAACAAGAGAAGGAAAAGGAGGTCAGCGTATCAGTTCCACTAAAACACAAGAAACTTGTGCTCCAGAAAAGGATAAGCGCTCAATGAAAGAAGAAAGAAAGAAAGAGGAGGCAGAGCCAGGGTGGCAGGTCTGAACG
>NW_024686620.1:0-701 GCF_008729295.1 Plectropomus leopardus | reverse complement strand
CTCTGTGCGGGACTGGGCTGGGTGGTTGCTTGGGCCCTGCTGCTGGGCGGCGGTTGCCCTGCCGGGGGTTTGGGTAGCTCTGGGATGGTATGGACTCTGTCTGCGCCTGTGGTAGGTTTGGCTTCTGGCTGGGCTGGGGGCCTGCTCTCCCCGGTCTCCCTGGGGTTTCGCCCCTGGCTGGGGTGGGGGTGGGGGGCCGGTGCCACAGCGGCCCCCTTGGCTGGAGAGAGACCCACAGTACCAGAGGAGCTGAGGCGGCGACGGCGAGGCTGCAGAGCGGGGGTTAAACGAAAGATGAAGAAAAGGGAGTTGAACCCTGCATCCCTGCAGTCATCACTGGGAACGTACGGTCCTTGGCTAACGAAACGGACGAACTGGAAGCGCTCGCCAGGACGCAGAGGGAGTACAGAGAGTGCAGCATCATGTGTTTCACCGAGACCTGGCTGCACGACCAGATCCCGGACTCCAACGTGACCATCCCTGGCTTCCACACAGTCCGAGTGGACAGAGACACCACCTCGACCGGTAAGAAGAAAGGAGGGGGGCTTGCCGTGCTTGTGAACTCCAGGTGGTGTCACACTACAGAACTCAAGCAGGTACAACGAGAGCTAAAGCACAGCATCAAGGTGAGCAAGGACGCCTACAGGAAGAAAATAGAGGACAAACTGGAGCAGAACAAGGCCAGGGATGTTTGGAGTGGG
>NW_024686619.1:0-305 GCF_008729295.1 Plectropomus leopardus | reverse complement strand
TGACATTGCTTGGGTGAAATCCTTCTTTTGGACAACATTAACCCTTTCAAACCTGGGTAAACTGGCTTGAAACATGGAAAGAACGCAATTACTTATTTGAACTGACCCTAAAAATTAGAAAGAAACTAGTAAAAATTCATAAATAAATAAATACCTGAAAATCAGAACATAAAAATAGAAATATTAACAAAAGGAAATGGGCTCAAAAAAAAAAGCTTAAAACTGAATTTAAAAAAAACTAAAATAAAACTAATTTCAATTCAAACCAATTCGCTCAGGGTTCCAAGGTTTAAAGAAGGCATTAA
>NW_024686618.1:0-291 GCF_008729295.1 Plectropomus leopardus | reverse complement strand
TAATATCTTATTTATTTTACAAAATAGTTTTAATTTTTACGTCTTTTCTCAGGTCATTTCTAACTCTCTAAGACAGAGACAGACACAGAGACAGAGACAGAGAGAGACAGAGAGAGACAGAGACAGAGACAGACACAGAGACAGAGACAGAGAGAGACAGAGACAGAGAGAGACAGAGACAGACACAGAGACAGAGACAGAGAGAGACAGAGAGAGACAGAGACAGACACAGACACAGAGACAGAGACAGAGAGAGACAGAGACAGACAGAGACAGACACAGAGACAGAGA
>NW_024686617.1:0-439 GCF_008729295.1 Plectropomus leopardus | reverse complement strand
TCGCCCAAAACTAATTTGGCTTAAAACGCTCAAAATAGTGACTTTTTTGACGTTTTTTTTTACCAGACTATGTTATAAACTGCCTCAACATGCTGTACTATGAGTTTTGTAACATTTGGAGACGTCACTTTTTTGACGATTTTTCCCTGAGCTATAGCCTTGCTTTTTTTTCGCCAAAAACTAATTTGGCTTAAAACGCTCAAAATATTGACCTTTTGGACCATTTTTTCACCATGCTATATTATAAATGGAGTCAACATGCTGTATTATGAGTTTTGTAACATTTGGAGACGTCACTTTTTTGACCATTTTTCCCTGAGCTATAGCCTTGCTTTTTTTTCACCAAAAACTAATTTGTCTTAAAACGCTCAAAATATTGACCTTTTGGACCATTTTTTCACCATGCTATATTATAAATGGAGTCAACATGCTGTATTAT
>NW_024686616.1:0-246 GCF_008729295.1 Plectropomus leopardus | reverse complement strand
ACACTCTGATACACACACTAATACACTCTGATACACACATTAACACACTCTGATACACACACTAATACACTCTGATACACACATTAACACACTCTGATACACACACTAATACACTCTGATACACACATTAACACACTCTGATACACACACTAATACACACTGACACACACATTAACACACTCTGATACACACACTAATACACTCTGATACACACATTAACACACTCTGATACACACACTAATACAC
>NW_024686615.1:0-952 GCF_008729295.1 Plectropomus leopardus | reverse complement strand
ATTCAGATATCTTCACCAGCTGCAGATTTTAATGTTTTTTCTGATTATTTGGGGATGTCTGTGATGATGCACATGTTCCTTTCATTGACTCACAGGAGGTCAATATGAGGCAATAGAAGAAGCTGCAATTCAGATTGTAATACTGAAAACTTTAAGGTTAAAATTGAAAGTCAGACTTTATTACATACAGTGGGTACGGAAAGTATTCAGACCCCCTTAAATTTTTCACTCTTTGTTATATTGCAGCCATTTGCTAAAATCATTTAAGTTTTTTTTTTAAAATTTTTTTTCCTCATTAATGTACACACAGCACCCCATATTGACAGAAAAAACACAGAATTGTTGACATTTTTGAAGATTTATTAAAAAAGAAAAACTGAAATATCACATGGTCATAAGTATTCAGACCTTTTGCTCAGCATTTAGTAGAAGCACCCCTTTGAGCTAATACAGCCATGAGTCTTTTTGGGAATGATGCAACAAGTTTTTCACACCTGGATTTGGGCTTCCTCTGCCATTCCTCCTTGCAGATCCTCTCCAGTTCTGTCAGGTTGGATGGTGAACGTTGGTGGACAGCCATTTTCAGGTCTCTCCAGAGATGCTCAATTGGGTTTAAGTCAGGGCTCTGGCTGGGCCATTCAAGAACAGTCACAGAGTTGTTGTGAAGCCACTCCTTCGTTATTTTAGCTGTGTGCTTATGGTCATTGTCTTGTTGGAAGGTGAACCTTCGGCCCAGTCTGAGGTCCTGAGCACTCTGGAGAAGGTTTTTGTCCAGGATATCCCTGTACTTGGCTGCATTCATCTTGCAACCAGTCGTCCTGTCCCTGCAGCTAAAAAACACCCCACAGCATGATGCTGCCACCACCATGCTTCACTGTTGGGACTGTATTGGACAGGTGATGAGCAGTGCCTGGTGTTTTCCACACATACCGCTTAGAATTAAGGCCAAAAA
>NW_024686614.1:0-754 GCF_008729295.1 Plectropomus leopardus | reverse complement strand
TATAAGAAATAAGGCTGAGTTTTACTTTTTGACAGTTAAGGCTGTTGTTGTGTGTCAACACACTGTGTGGAGGCAAGACAGATGTTGGCTGGATAGTTTGATGCTGTCATCTCTGTTGATCAGCTCCTTTGACATCCCCACAGCTGCCCCTAGCAAGCAAACACACACACACACACACACACACACACACACACACACACACACACACACACACACACACACACTCAAAAACACACACTAAAACACACACTCAGGATCTGTGACTCAGTCTGTCACATTGTCTGAGCCCGATCTGATGATAAAAACAGAAGTGTAATACCGACTGCTGCTGTCAGAGCAGAGTTGCAGGCTGGCACGCAGACACACAGATAGATCAAATTGTAGGTATTTAGTTGCTCCATGACCCGTCCACCTCCACAGTCACCTGCACTATAGAGTATAAAAACGTTAATTTTCCATTGGTGGAAGGTAAAGCTTCAGTTTATCTTTAATCCAGATATAGAGGCTCTCAAATGCACGTTTAGATTTAAAAAAAGGAGATAGGAAGACATCTGAGTTCACATTAAAAGAAGAAAAGCAAAATTCAAAGCTCTCTTTTTCGCAGCAGGTTAAAATGTTCTGTTGCAGTGGTTCACTCAGAGGCTGCACTCTGAATTGTTTGAAGCTTTGTTCTCATTAAAGAAACCGTGCAGGAGCATGGTGGAGCACCATAAGTTTAACTTTGAACTAGCCGATAGAAGAAAAGGCTTTTTAA
>NW_024686613.1:0-898 GCF_008729295.1 Plectropomus leopardus | reverse complement strand
CAAGAAACAGAAAAGCATTTATTTTTCTAACACACCGCCAATTGGGAAAAGAGAACAAAACGCTATGATCAGATGTGAGCGGGTGTGCGGGTGTCTGCTCCAGCTAGAGCTGCAACTACCGAACACACTATATAGTGCACTACATCCGTGATGAGGGTGATTTCGAGCACAGCCTGGGGGGTTCGGCCAGTGGCGATATTCCCACTACTTTCAGTTTATAGCTCGAAAGGACAAAAATATTCGAGTGAAATGCACTCTATGCCCAGGTGACAGGCTCCTTTCAACTGCTGTCCTGTATCTACTCGGTAAGTTACGAAATGCAGAAGTAAAGTAATAAGTAGTGAAGTTACTTTTCAAATGCAGTAACTAGTAAAGTAATTTCATTACAATTTACAGAAGTAACTAGTAATGAGTAACTAATTACTTTTTTTGAGTAACTTCCCCAACACTGATAATAAGCAGACTGTCACATGCATGAAGTTGTGAATGATGTAAACTCACCGGGGATAGTTTCAGCAAACAGACATATTATCAGGAAAATTACAGGAGTCTTCATGATGAAGTCCAGAAGTTTCCACCAAAAAACTCAGGTTGTGCTGTGAAAACTTACTAAAGTTCACCACCTGCTACTAACAACTAACTGCAAGCTGGAGCAGCGTTTTGCAAGTTATATATCCTCGGATGACGACAGGGATGGGGGACACACGGTGATCCCGCCTACTGCAGAAAAGCTCTGTGGCGCCACACGACTCACTTCTTTTTTTTTCTTTCCTGTGAAATTGGCCTTAGTTAAAACCACAATATTTAATTTGTCATTCTATTATTCTACTTTTGACTAATAAATACTTGAGTCATGGTTAATTTAATCTCATTTATTTATTTTATCAATTTCTTTTAT
>NW_024686612.1:0-363 GCF_008729295.1 Plectropomus leopardus | reverse complement strand
ATGTGTGTTATTGTGCCTTCCATGTTCAGTGCATTTTGGTGTAATGATGTTTGAAACTCAAAATTTTAATCACACTTAATACTTCTACATGTAAAAGCCCAACTAGTGACAAGAGTTGAAAATTAGCAATACACTCTGTGCAACACATCAGTCTCAAACCTTGTAAAGGAGTCACGTTAAATTGCATCATTCCATCCAACCATTTATAATATGCATGTCAGTGCTATATTTTATATCTGCCATATATAGACTGATATATGGCAGTGATAGACTGTATCACTCCTGTGTTATATATATATATATTAGTGCTGGGCCATTAACGGCGTTAACGCGGGATTCTTATCGCGCGATAAGGAAATTATC
>NW_024686611.1:0-287 GCF_008729295.1 Plectropomus leopardus | reverse complement strand
CAACAACAACAACAGCAGCAACAACAGTAACAAATAAAACAACAGCACCAACAACAACAACAGCAGCAACAACAGCAACAAATAAAACAACAACAACAGCAACAACAACAGCAGCAACAACAGCAACAAATAAAACAGCAACAACAACAACAGCAACAACAATAACAACAACAGTAACAACAACAACAGCAGCAACAGCAACAAATCGAACAACAGCAACAACAACAGCAACACCAACAACAACAAATAAGACAACAACAACAGCAACAACAAATAAAACAACAACA
>NW_024686610.1:0-1559 GCF_008729295.1 Plectropomus leopardus | reverse complement strand
CACCAAAAATACAAGGCTATAGTATGGCAAAAATGTCAAAATATGACATCTCCTAAAAACTGCTGAAAACTGTTGAAACATTCATACAATAGCCCCCAAAACAACGCCATGACGATTAAAGTTGCAAAAATGGCCAAAAACACTCTAATTTGGCATGTTGAAAAAACAACCCAAAATGCAAGGCTATAGTATGGCAAAAATGTCAAAATATGACATCTTCCAAAAACTGCCGAAAACTGTTGAAACATGCATAAAATAACCCCCAAAACAATGCCATGACGAATAAAGTTGCAAAAATGACCAAAAACAATCTAATTTAACATGTTGAAAAAACAACCCAAAATGCAAGGCTATAGTATGGCAAAAATGTTGAAATATGACATCTCCCAAAAACTGCTGAAAACTGCTGAAACATGCATAAAAAAGCCCCCCAAACAACGCCAGGGCATTTAAAGTTGCAAAAATTACCAAAAACACTCTAATTTGGCATGTTCAAAAAAACACCAAAAATGCAAGGCTATAGTATGGCAAAAATGTCAAAATATGACATCTCCCAAAAACTGTTGAAAACTGTTGAAACATGCATGAAATAG
Organism: Plectropomus leopardus; assembly: GCF_008729295.1. Lineage (NCBI taxonomy): Eukaryota > Metazoa > Chordata > Actinopteri > Perciformes > Serranidae > Plectropomus > Plectropomus leopardus. The sequence continues at coordinate 966 of NW_024686610.1, read as the reverse complement.
CCCACAAAGAAACGCCATGGCGATTAAAGTTGCAAAAATTACCAAAAACACTCTAATTTAGCATGTTGAAAAAACGACCAAAAAATGCAAGGCTATAGTATGGCAAAAATGTCAAAATATGACATCTCCCAAAAACTGTTGAAAACTGTTGAAACATGCATAAAATAACCCCCAAAACAACCCCATGGTGATTAAAGTTCAAAGAATAGCCAAAAAAACTAAAATCTGGCATGTTGAAAAAAAAACACCAAAAATACAAGGCTATAGTATGGCAAAAATGTCAAAATATGACATCTCCTAAAAACTGTTGAAAACTGTTGAAACATGCATAAAATAACCCCCAAAATAGCACCGTGGCGATTAAAGTTCAAAGAATAGCCAAAAACACTCTAATCTGGCATGTTGAAAAAAAACACCAAAAATGCAAGGCTATAGTATGGCCAAAATGTCAAAATATGACATCTTCCAAAAACTGTTGAAAACTGTTGAAACATGCATAACCTATGCCCCAAAACAATGCCATGACGATTAAAGTTGCAAAAATGACCAAAAACACTCTAATTTGGCATGTTGAAAAAACAACCCAAAATGCAAGGCTATAGTATGGCAAAAATGTCAAAATATGACATCTTCCAAAAACTGTTGAAAACTGTTGAAACATGCATAAAATAACCCCCTAAATAGCACCGTGGCGATTAAAGTTGCAAAAATGACCAAAAACACTCTAATTTGGCATGTTGAAAAACACACCAAAAATGCAAGGCTATAGTCTGGCAAAAATGTCAAAATATGACATCTCCCAAAAACTGTTGAAAACTGTTGAAACATGCATAAAATAACCCCCAAAACAACGCCATGATGATTAAAGTTGCAAAAATGACCAAAAACACTCTAATTTGGCATGTTGAAAAAACAACCCAAAATGCAAGGCTATAGTATGGCAAAAATGTCAAAATATGACATCTC
>NW_024686609.1:0-323 GCF_008729295.1 Plectropomus leopardus | reverse complement strand
TAGGTCCCGTGCAGAGAGGTGTAAGGGCACTTTGAGCTATGGGAAGCTTTTTTAGTGTGAGTCATCCCACCTGGAAGCTATTCTTGAATGATCAAAAGAGAGTGTCCGCGATGCTTTTAACAGTGCTCTTTTTAACCCTATGAAACCTGAGCAAATTGGTTTGATTTCTTTCAAAAACATGGGAAGAAGAAAGTGAGAAACTTAACACATTGCCCCCAAAAAGTGAGAAAATAGAAAAAAAAAGTTGCAAGAAATTACTTTAAAAATAAGAAATAAAAAGAAAAGTTTTTTTTAAAAAAAGAAAGAAAATGACTTGAAAAAAG
>NW_024686608.1:0-304 GCF_008729295.1 Plectropomus leopardus | reverse complement strand
ATCACTTTTTGTGTGCTGCGTTCAGATGCCTTTCACAAGCTATTTGATCAATTTAAAACCTGAGCAAACTGTTTTGATTTTAAAATACTGACCACAAAAGACAATGACCAATTTGGCCAAAAACATTCCACAAATTGCAAGAAATTAGTAAAAAGGTGATAAAAAAATTACTTAAAAATTAATTTTAAAAAAGAGGGGAGAATTATTAGGAAAAAAATACAAAAAAATATATAAACAGGAAACCAGGAAATATATATATATATACATACATACATACATAGACACACAAACATACATATACACA
>NW_024686607.1:0-226 GCF_008729295.1 Plectropomus leopardus | reverse complement strand
AGTTTGATTGAATGTTCCATCAGCACTCTGTAACACACACACACACACAAACACACACACACATACACACTCAAACACACACTCACACACACACTCACACACTCACACACTCACACACACTCACACACTCACACACACTCACACACACTCAAACACACACTCACACACACACACTCAAACACACACTCACACTCACTCACACACACACACACACATACACACACAC
>NW_024686606.1:0-324 GCF_008729295.1 Plectropomus leopardus | reverse complement strand
CATCATAACATTCTAGAACTGTAACATTCTACAGTAACAGCAACATTCTACAACTGTAACATTCTAGTTACATCATAACATTCTAGAACTGTAACATTCTACAGTAACAGCAACATTCTACAACTGTAACATTCTAAGGTAACAGCAACATTCTACAACTGTAACATTCTGGTTACATCATAATATTCTAGAACTGTAACATTCTACAGTAACAGCAACATTCTACAACTGTAACATTCTACAGTAACAACAACATTCTACAACTGTAACATTCTACAGTTACATCATAATATTCTAGAACTGTAACATTCTACAGTTACATCA
>NW_024686605.1:0-780 GCF_008729295.1 Plectropomus leopardus | reverse complement strand
GTTGACAGTCTGAGATAATTCAATAATTAGCAGCAGATTTTTATACATTGTTGTTTTTTGTGCAGTGTCAAATATTCACACTCATACGCTCTGCAAACAAAACGAGCTTTTAAAACCAGGCCATAAAAATATTATACATTTATATGATTTTCTGTTTCACTGAGTTTTTTTTTTTTTTTACCAACATCAGTCCTAATCATAAGTATCAAATATTCATTAATTTTCAGAATTTAACCATTTAAATGTCAGGTTTTTGTCATGATGCCATGCCATTTCTGCTCTGGTGGCTGTGGGATCAAAAATGTCAGTTTGAATGGGTTTCAATGGAGCATTTTTGGACCTGAACAGTCTGAATGTAACTATTTAGTTTCCACAGTGTATTTTAGACTTATTGTAGGAGCTGAGCTGCAAATTCACTGATTACACTCAAATACACAATCTGGACTACATTTAGGACACATGCATCAACACACACACAGTTATCACAACAGGAAGGATGGAAAAAAATGTGTAAAATGCAGCAAACAGTCCCTAAAGGGTTAATGCTATTCAGCATAAAATACAATAAACGCACTAAATTAATTAATTACATATGGGGTTCCTCAAGGACCAATTCTGGGCCTTTTTGCCAAAGTGGGTAGGGTGTGTGAATGAACTGTGGTAAACTTTCATGCATTAAACAAAAAAAGACACAATCTGTCCAAAACATATGCCACGAACACATGCATGAACGCAGCTGAGATTCTGAAAAAAGAAGAATGAAAAGTGCCTAAAATGCTG
>NW_024686604.1:0-324 GCF_008729295.1 Plectropomus leopardus | reverse complement strand
GTATGTCTTCTTGTGTGTGTGTGTGTGTGTGTGTGTGTGTGTGTGTGTGCGCGTGTATGTGTGTGCGCTTGCACTCCTACTGTAACTTTCCTCTGGGTTTTTAACTCTGGTCGGAGCCTTGCACTCACACAGTGCGCAACTGGCACACACACATTCACACATACACACACACACACACACACACACACTTCCCACTGGCATCACAGCTGAGAAATTCCACCTCAGCGAAAAATGTCCTCGCTTTAACCTTCAGTTGAGACGGTCTCCAGGGCCCTCTGCTCCCAACACACACACACACACACACACACACACACACACACACAC
>NW_024686603.1:0-265 GCF_008729295.1 Plectropomus leopardus | reverse complement strand
CATTTTAGTCTCTTTTCTTCTTCCTGTTGTGATAACTGTGTGTGTGTTGATGCATGTGTCCTAAATGTAGTCCAGATTGTGTATATGAGTGTAATCAGTGAATTTGCAGCTCAGCTCCTACAATAAGTCTAAAATACACTGTGGAAACTAAATAGTTTCATTCAGACTGTTCAGGTCCAAAAATGCTCCATTGAAACCCATTCAAACTGACATTTTTGATCCCATAGCCATCAGAGCAGAAAAACAGGACTTGTATTATTTCTGG
>NW_024686602.1:0-223 GCF_008729295.1 Plectropomus leopardus | reverse complement strand
CCTAAATGTAGTCCAGATTGTGTATTTGAGTGTAATCAGTGAATTTGCAGCTCAGCTCCTTCAATAAGTCTAAAATACACTGTGGAAACTAAATAGTTACATTCAGACTGTTCAGGTCCAAAAATGCTCCATTGAAACCCATTCAAACTGACATTTTTGATCCCACAGCCATCAGAGCAGAAATAATACAAGTCCTGTTTTTCTGCTCTGATGGCTGTGGGAT
>NW_024686601.1:0-321 GCF_008729295.1 Plectropomus leopardus | reverse complement strand
TTTTGATTTGATTGCAGCAGTGAATGCACTATGAAGTGTGTTTTAGCATTTTAAGTGCAGCCCAATAACACACATACAAACAGTGGGGGTGTGAGGTGAGGTGACTGTAATCCTTCCATTTAAACTCTAATTGATGTTTTGTTTATGAGGAAGCTGTGAAAAGCAAAGTTGAACTGCAGCGTTTTTCAATATTCTATTGTTTTAAATGTGTTCCTCAATTTATTACCCGCTATGTTAAATGGACCATAGAGGACCCACAATAACTGTAGTAAATATCTTCATGTAAACACACACACACACACACACACACACACACACACA
>NW_024686600.1:0-538 GCF_008729295.1 Plectropomus leopardus | reverse complement strand
TGTCTAATTTATTTAGGTGTTTAGGTTCCAGGTAAAAGGAAAAGTCTAAGTTTGGGGAGTTCATTCATCACCTGTTGGTTCTCTGTTTGTGATGTTTAACTCTCAGTGATTCTGCTTTTGTCGTAGCCTCTCACTGTGCCACTTTGCATAAAATCATGCCACTGATTTTCATACGTTTTCATTCAAAGCACCGCGCTGCTCTGTCGTTCATGTAGACACAAGCAAACGTCTAACTCACTAAGCCGAAATTCTAGCTGAACCGAGGCCTCACACTGCTGATGCTAACACACAGCTCAACATTTGGCCAACTCTGCTGATGTATTTGACACCCAGCTCACAAAGCCCACATTGTTGTTTTTTCCAAGCTTTCTTTTTTTCCATTTACAGCAAAAATGTCACTGAAATCACAGAAATAGACTGTAGTTTTATTTCAGTGCATGACCTCATTGTTGCATGCTGTGTGTGTGTGTGTGTGTGTGTGTGTGTGTGTGTGTGTGTGTGTGTGTGTGTGTGTGTGTGTGTGTGTGTGTGTGTGTAA
>NW_024686599.1:0-2198 GCF_008729295.1 Plectropomus leopardus | reverse complement strand
CCAAAATGGCACAAAACAGTCATCATATAGTATCTTAATCAAAATTGCACAAAATCGTCATAATATAGTATGACATCAAAACTGGCACAAAAACTCATAATATGTCACCCAAAAAAGCACACAAAAGTAAATGATGCAGTTAATGACCCAGAAAACGTCATAGTAAAGTATGTCATCAAAAATGACCCAAAAACATAGTAGTATAGTACGTAGTCAAAATTACCCCAAACGTCATAAAACAGCTAAAAACCAAATAAAATACCATCTCGAGACACATCATAGTTTAGAATGTTGAAAAGACGCCCATAACCATCATAATGCAAAGTGCTGCGGCAAAAATGGTCGAAAAAATGACCAAAAAAGCAAGGCTATAGTATAGCAGAAATATCAAAATTTGACATGTCCCAAAAACAGCTCAAACACCTCAAAACAACAAATAATAGTGTGCTGAGGCAAGCCATAGCATAGAATGTTGATAAAACAGCCAACAAGACCTTAATATAGCATGGTGACAAAATTAACCAAAAAAGTCATATTATGGCAAAAATGTCAAAATTTGACATGTCCCAAAAACAGCTGAAAACACTTCAAAACTGCATAAAGTAGTGTGCTGGGACATGCTATAGTATTAAACGTGCAAATAAGACCAAAAACACCACAATATAGCATGTCGAACAAATGACTAAAAAGCAAGGCTATACTATGGCATAAGTATCAAAATTTGACATGTCCCAAAAACAGCTGAAAACACCTCAAAACAACAGATAATAGTGTGCTGAGGCACACCATAGCATAGTATGTTGCAAAAACTGCCAAAAACACCATAAAATAGCATGTCATATTAAAGACCAAAACAGCAAGGCTATAGTAAAACACATAAAAACAGCATAAAATAGCTTGCTTACACATGCCATAGCATTAAAACATGTGAAAAAGACCAACAAAACCATAATAAAGCATGTTGAAAAAATGACCAAACAAGCAAGGCTATAGGATTGCAAAAATGGCATAATATGATAAGTCCCAAAAACAGGTGAAAACATTTCAAAACAACAGATAATAGGGTGCTGAGACATGCCACACCATTTCAACGTCCAAACAGGACCAAAAACACCATAATATAGCATATCGAAAAAATGTCCAAAACAACAAGGATATAGTATGGCAAAAATGTCAAAATTTGACATGTCTCGAAACCAGCACCTCAACAACACCTCAAAACAGCATAAAATAGCATGCTTAGACATGCCATAGCATTAAAACGTGGAAATAAGACCATCAAAACCATAATATAGCATGTTGAAAAAATGACCAAAAAGACAAGGCTATAGTATGGCAAGAATGTCAAAATTTGTGTCCCAAAAACAGGTGAAATCATTTCAGAACAACAGATGATAGCGTGCTGAGACACGCCATAGCATTTTAAAATCCAAATAGGACCAAAAACACCAAAATGTAGCATGTCAAAAAAATGACCAATAAAGCAAGGCTATAGTATGGGAAGAATGTTAAAATTTGACATTTCTCAAAACCAGCCAAAAATCCCTCAAAACAGCATATAATAGCGTGCTTAGACACGCCATAGCATTACAACGTGCAAATAAGACCAACAATATCATAATATAGCATGTCAAAAAAATGACAGAAACAGCAAAGCTATAGTATGGTAAGAATGGCAAAATGTGACACGTCCCCAAAACATTTAAAAACACCTCAAAACAGCATAAAATAGCCCGACTAGACATGCCATAGCATAGAAAGTTGCAAAAATCGCCAAACACACCATAATATAGCATATCGACAAAAATTACGAAAAAAGCAAGGCTATAGTATGGCAAAAACCTCAAAATTTGACATGTCTCAAAACCAGCCAAAAACACCTCAAAACAGCATAAAATAGCGTGCTGAGACATGCCATACCATTTAAAAGTCCAAATAAGACCAAAAACATCAAAATATAGCATGTCGAAAAAATGACCAAAGCAGCAAGGCTATAGTATGGCAAAAATGTCAAAATTTGACATGTCTCAAAACCAGCCAAAAACACCTCAAATCAGCATAAAACAGCGTGCTTAGACATGCCATAGCATTAAAATGTGGAAATAAGACCAACAAAACCATAATATAGCATGTCGAAAATATGACCAAAACAGCAAGGCTATAGTATGGCAAAAATGTCAAATATGACACGTCCCAAA
>NW_024686598.1:0-770 GCF_008729295.1 Plectropomus leopardus | reverse complement strand
AGATTTTTTGCCTTACTATACTATGCGATTTTTCGCTCATTTTGTCATCATGCTAAATTATGACTTTTTGGTGATTTTTTGGCGCTGTTTTCAACATGCTGTGCTATGGCGCGTCTCTACGAGCTAAAATAAGCAGTTTTCAGCCATTTCTGGGACAGGTCAAAATTTGAGATTTGTTGCCTTACTATACTATGCGATTTTTTGCTCATTTTTTCAACATGCTAAATTATGACTTTTTGGTCATTTTTTGGCGCTGTTTTCAACATGCTATGCTATGGCGCATCTCTACGAGCTTTAATAAGCAGTTTTCAGACATTTTTGGGATGGGTCAAAATTTGAGATTTTTTTGCCTTACTATACTATGCGATTTTTCGCTCATTTTTTCAACATGCTAAATTATGACTTTTTGGTGATTTTTTGGCGCTGTTTTCAACATGCTATGCTATGGCGCGTCTCTACGAGCTAAAATAAGCAGTTTTCAGCCATTTTTGGGACAGGTCAAAATTTGAGATTTTTTGCCTTATTATAGTATGCGATTTTCGCTCATTTTTTCAACATGCTAAATTATGACTTTTTTTAAAATGCTAATGAAGGAGTTTTCTCTTGGTTGCTGCAAGTAGAAAAAAACTCACCCTCCCAGGGTGAGTGCTATGTTCAGAATCCTTAAAAACAACTCAATAAACAGTAAATAACTGAATTTCCACACAGAATTTAGAATTTTGTATTCAAACATTTTTGTAAATCTTTTCAAGCAAGCAATGAGCAGTTAC
>NW_024686597.1:0-952 GCF_008729295.1 Plectropomus leopardus | reverse complement strand
GTGTGTGTGTGTGTGTGTATCTGCGTATGCATACACTTATCTATGTTACTGTCTGTGAACCAAAGTGATGAAGCAAGCAGAGTCACACAAACGAAAGCCGACAGACAGGAACATAGATAAGTGTATGCATACGCAGATACACACACACACACACACACACACACACACACACACACACACATACACACACACACACACACACACACACAGGTTGTTGGGAAGTGCTTCAGGGCGAGGATAAGGCCCTGCTTGTCAGCAGACCTCCCTGGCGTTGATGCAGTCACCACAGGGCATGTGTGTGTTTTTGTATTTTGTGTGTGTGTGTGTGTGTGTGTGTGTGTGTGTGTGTGTGTGTGTGTGTGTGTGTGCATTAGTATTTGGAGGGAGATGCCCCATGCAAAACATCTGCCAACAGGGCAGATTAACGAGCAGGAAGGCGGGTGTTTGGGAGGATGCTTTAATGTAACATCAACTCATGACACAACACACACAGGTCTATCTGTGTGTAGTTAATTCCCATCTGGCAGTCAGCAGATCCTGCTGTACTGGACACACACTATAAGTGCTGATCACAGTCAGAGGTGTGCATGTCCACAAGATGAAATAACATCCGCTTGTTTCAAGTTGTTTTTTTTTTTTTACACAATTTTTATTTATTTCTTCAAATGACAGCAAATAGATTCTAATTCTAATGGAAATATTAATGGGCTCAAAATCTGTCACAACATTGCAACTATTTTTGCAGTTTTCCCCAAAAAAAACCCACCTAAAATATCATAGTAATCCCCCAAACAGCCTTGGACAGAGTGGATGTCCCTGAGACACAATTCATAAATGACTATAACATTAAGTCAAAACTTCTTATTTTCTTTTATTATTTTAAACTAAAATTCTGGCCATACAATGCACTTTAAATGAAAAAAAGATATCACTAGATACAGACATATGAAAG
>NW_024686595.1:0-872 GCF_008729295.1 Plectropomus leopardus | reverse complement strand
GGCAAGGCTATAGTATGGCAAAAATGTCAAAAAATGACATATCCCAAAAACAGCTGCAAACACCTCAAAACAGCATAAAATAGCTTGCCAAGACATGGCATGGCATAGAATTTTGCAAAAACTGCGAAATACCTCATAAAAATGCTTGTTGAAAATATGACTAAAAAGGCAAGGCTATAGCATGGCAAAAATTGCAAAACATGACATGTCCCCAAAAACAGCTGAAAACACCTTAAAACAGCATGAAATAGCGTGCAAAGACACGCCATGGCATAGAAGTTTGAAAAAAACTGCTAAAAACACCATAAAAATGCATGTTGAAAAATGACAAGAAAGGCAAGGCTATGAAAGGCAAAAATGTCAAAAAATGATATATCCCAAAAATCGCTGAAAACACCTCAAAACAGCATAAAATAGCCTACCAATACACACCGTGGCACAGACTTTTGCAAAAACAGCCATATACCTTATAAAAATGCATGTTGAAAAAAATGATCAAAAAGGTAAGGCTATAGTATAGCAAGAATTGCAAAACATGACATGTCCCCAAAACAACTGAAAACACCTCAAAACAGCATAAAATAGCATGTCAAGACACGGCATGGCATAGAATTTTGAAAAAAGTGCAAAAAACACCATAAAAATGGATGACGAAAATATAACCAAAAAGGCAAGGCTATAAAATGGCAAAAATGTCAAAAAATGACATATCCCAAAAACAGCTGCAAACACCTCAAAACAGCATAAAATAGCTTGCCAAGACATGCTATGGCATAGAATTGTGCAAAAACGGTCAAATATCTCATAAAAATGCATGTTGAAAAAAATGACAAAAAAGGCAAGGCTATACTATGGCAAAAATGGCAAAAAAA
>NW_024686594.1:0-480 GCF_008729295.1 Plectropomus leopardus | reverse complement strand
AAAAATAACCGAAGATGCAAGGCTATAGTATGGCAAAAATGTCAAAATATGACAAGTCCCAAAAACAGCTGAAAACAGCGAGAAACAACCTAAAATAGTGTGCCAAGGCATGCCATAGCATAGCATTTTATCAAAACAACCAAATACACTATAATATAGCATGTTGAAAAAATGACCGAAAATGCAAGGCTGTAGTATGGCAAAAATGTCAAAATATGACATTTACAAAAACCAGCTGAAAACAGCTAATAACAACCTAAAATAGTGTGCCAAGGCATGCCATAGCATAGCATGCTGCAACAACAGCCAAAAACACTATAATATAGCATGTCGAAAAAATGACCGAAGATTCAAGGCTATAGTATGGCAAAAATGTCAAAATATGACATCTCCCAAAAACAGCTTTAAACCGCTAATAACAACCTAAAATAGAGTGCCAAGGCATGGCATAGCATAGCATGCTGTAACAACAGCCCAAAA
>NW_024686593.1:0-258 GCF_008729295.1 Plectropomus leopardus | reverse complement strand
TAAGGTGTTGGAAACTATATTGTCTGGTGTCGTTATTGTTCACTGTGATAAATTAATTGCTTTTTTTATATTACGGTATATATACGGTTTTACACACACACACACACACACACACACACACACACACGGTGGTTTACAGACGTGTGTCCTGATGTAAGGTTTAGTTATAATGTTTAATTTAGGACTGCAGCTAATGATTATTTCTACAAAAGCTGAGTGTTCATATTTGCAATTTTTTAATGTTTGTATCTTTTTAAA
>NW_024686592.1:0-386 GCF_008729295.1 Plectropomus leopardus | reverse complement strand
AGAAACTGCTATTCAAACACATAAATACATTCAAAAGTGGAGTACAGAGTTAGATGAGAAGACTGATAATATATCTCACGTCTGTCCCCTAAACATAAAACTACATTTGACAGTTTGCACCAACAACTTTCCGCTTTTTACGAGGGATTATGAGCCAACGAGGAAAACATCCAGGCCAAGAAATGATCAGGCACATAACCCCTGTGAAATGATGAAATGTTGTTTTTATGTGCACACTGTTTTTGTAGAGATTAACCCTTTGATTTCTTTTATTTCTTTTGAAAACTTGGGAAAAAGCTAGATTTTTTTTTAAATAGGAAAAAAATGTAAAAATGTCCACAAACCTTTATTTATAATTCTTTTAATTATTTATTTAAAATTATGTT
>NW_024686591.1:0-473 GCF_008729295.1 Plectropomus leopardus | reverse complement strand
TGTTTTTGAAAGAAATCAAACCAGGAAAACGGATGTGGATCCAGGTGTTAAAGGGTTAATGTGCATGCGTTGCTGAAGTTGTTAAATAAATGTATTTTTTGCGGGAGGTTGAGACGTCCTGTTCCGGTGTCAGCGTGGAAATTTAAAGGTGAAAGTAAGTCGCAGAGTAATGCGGTCCCACAGGCTCTGCTCACCTGCTCACCTGCTCACCTGCTCCCCGCGCTATTAATAGTTCATTCACTGCACGAGCAAACTTTCGTCTGACAGCTGACGGGCGGGGCCGAGCGCTGACGACACGACACGAGACCACACGAGTCGCTCCGAGTGATCGCTCCGAGTGAGCGCTCCGCAACGTGACTGTTTTCTTTCTGTCTGCAGGCGGAGGGAATAAAGGACGGAGCTGGAAATGGAAAGACATGCTTCGCTTCCCGCACATCAGTCAGTGTGTGGACCTGGCCATGAGCATAGGTGTG
>NW_024686590.1:0-422 GCF_008729295.1 Plectropomus leopardus | reverse complement strand
GGTCCCATCGAACTGGTGCACAAGAACATCCTCTCTGTGGACTGCCCGGTGCACTCGCCACTGGGTAACCACACACAAAGCTTGCAACCTGCTCACTGTCTAAATATGCGCTCACGCTTAGTGAGAACGTTCAGTCGCTGGAGTAAAGATGGACAAAAAAAAAATAAATAAAAGTCTCAATCTCATTTCAGACGCACAAAAATAAATACATGGACACAGTACACCCGCTACAGATGAAGCAAAACTCTGCATTTGATATAATACAACACATTTTTTCTAAACAAATGTTTATTGATTTTTAGCATTTATACAAGTTTTACAAAGTTATAAGAACTCCCTCCCATTTTAACATATAGCACTACATAAATACAAATAAGCCGTCCCTGCAGGCCAAGCAGCTGCAGCTAAAGCGAGCGCGACTG
>NW_024686589.1:0-240 GCF_008729295.1 Plectropomus leopardus | reverse complement strand
GTCTCTTTCCAGAAATCATAACCTGCTCACTCAAGACAATCCACAGACCTTGTCGGGAGTATCATGTAGGAACTATTTTCTCTCTAAAAATCAAAAAATGTCCCATAAAGTTAAAAGCCAACTAAGGCATGACGTTATAACTGCAACATTCTGATGTTCCCACAGAGTTACATGAGAGCACAAGAAGAACATTTTCAAAACATTTCATGAAAATATAATGTAATGTGATGTTAACAAAAA
>NW_024686588.1:0-1965 GCF_008729295.1 Plectropomus leopardus | reverse complement strand
AAAATAATCCACAGACCTTGCTGCCAGAAGTTTCATGCAGGGCTCTTTTCTTTCCACTGAACTACGACACAGAAACCTTTTCACCGTGCAGAAAGAGGCGTGCACGAGAGAGACTCGAGCTTGTGACCGTGCGAGATGTAAACATTGATGGCATCCTGAAACATTAGCTAACTCACTGCTGCTGAGTGAGAAACAGACGCACGCTAAAATATATTAAAATATACACGATACAACTAATAACTAACTGCTATAATGGTCATAAATCAGGTTTATTATTATGTCAAAAGAGGCTTTTTAAAGAAGGTGGTGCAAATTTCTTTGTGTTATTCTCAAATAAAACTATTTATGGTGAGAGGAACATTACCGGGCCAGCACGTGCCCTGATAGATCCGTCCCTCTCTGTCTTTGACAAAATGTCCTCCGTCTCTGGCCTCGCGGTACATCGACCAATCAGGGTCGACCTTGATGTGGGGGTCACTTATAACAACCAACTGCAACATAAGAAAAACATAAAATAAGAACAAAAATATGCACAATAAATAATCTAAATGTGTGAAATTTGACACCAAAAACTGACCTTCCTCTTCTTCCTCTCCAGGTGGCGCTGCAGGGCGGCTGGTTCGGGGAAATGAACGGAGTCCCAGGTGAAGTAACGCTTTCCGTCCGTGTGCTCGATGTCCAGCCAGATGACGTCATACGGGATGTCGTGGCGATCGAATCCAGAATCTACAGCCTTCACATCGGCTTCATCGCTGTAGTTCCAGCGGCACTGGTGGTACCCGAGAGCGAAGAGAGGGGGGAGCGCTTGATATCCTGACGGAGGAGGTGAGGACAGCTGAGAGTAAAACTGATGGATAAAGTACGAGTACTGGTTTCACTGCACATGGAAATGACAAAACAAAACCTTCATAATAATCCTTCTCAAAATGTTAAATTTACTTTTTTTCAGGTCATGCTTGATTTGATGTAAAAAATTAAATTAAATATAACAAAATAAATAAAGTGAATTCAGGTCATGCTTGATTTGATTTAATTTACTGTATTTCAAGCATGCAAAAAATAAAATAAAATTTAAAAAAGTGAATTCAGGTCATGCATGAAACATCCTGAATTCTAGATACATCCTAAAATCCGAGAAACATCCTAAACCCTAGAACTGTCCTAAAATCTGAGAAACATCCTAAAATCCTAGAAATGCCCTTAAATCTAAAACATTGTCCTAAAATCTTAGTAACTTCCTTAATAATAAAGAGCTGCTTAATTAACTCTATATTTCACATATAAAACTAACAAAACCTGCTTTGTTTTTAACTGCATATAAACACAGTAAACTACATTCAGGGCTGCACACACACACACACACACACACACACACACACACACACACACACACGCGCACAGAGACCCCTGTGAGCAGCTGCTGTGGACTGGGCCCGAGCAGAACCTCGCAGTCAATCAGTCCGCTCTCTGACAGCCAGCGGACGTCAGTCTGTAGCTCCGCCCGCCTCCTCTTCACTGGGGGCGTGTCACCATCCTGAGTGATGCAGGGAGGTTTTATGTCCGTGTGAATGAGAGATTTGCACGTTGCATCCTGACACTGGACGCCCATCACTCAGAGAATTGATTTTCAGATTGATCTCGCTGTTTTTCTATGAATCACTCTGTGGCTCAGCGCCTAAATGTATCACTGACATGCTTGTGGCATATGAACCTTTTAGGGCCCTCCAAACATCTGGGGCCCTCCGAACATCTGGGCCCGACCTACTGACCGTCCCAAAAGTCAGAGTTAAACATGTTGAAGCAGCATTTTGTTATCATGCAGCACAAACCTGGAATAACAGACAAGCCCCGACTCTGACCTAATGACTAATGACTGCAAACTTATTTTTAAACTTGATTTTAAATCTAATTTAAAATAATGGTATTAAATATTAAATATTAAATAATCTCACTGAAATATTTTTT
>NW_024686587.1:0-333 GCF_008729295.1 Plectropomus leopardus | reverse complement strand
GATAATATCAGCACATCTTTGTACTGGCAGATATTGGCTTTAAAATTGAAATATTGGAACAAGTCAGCATGCTGATTTCTGCAATTTGACAAACCGATTTCTTTTCCTTTTTTTTTGTAAAAGTGCACATGTTTAAACATCAACCCAAATTTGGTGCATATTTCTGATTTTGCACATTGGATTAATATTACACACATTAAAAAGAACTGTATTTTTTGTCTCCATCTGCTGGTGGGCCATCACGAAAAGCCTATACATAATATGTTAATTCTAATACAGAAGAGACTTGATGATCACTAAAATTAACTGGGGGAAAAAAACAGACGTATATTT
>NW_024686586.1:0-353 GCF_008729295.1 Plectropomus leopardus | reverse complement strand
CCACTCCGATGATTTCTCTCTGAACAGACACACCGGTGAGTTATTTTAATGCAAAACATTAAATCTTTGAGAAAAATAATCTGTTTCATTTATATTTTTGTGAATTATTAGAGAAAACATTTATTTATGAGCAGAAGTTAAAGAAAAACAACTTGTGGATGGAACAAACGAATCTATTCCGTAAACTAATCATTCTGTATTATTTAATAGTCTGTATTTGTATGAATTTAAATGATGAACACCAAATCCTGCTGCTGGGTTTGAAATTTTATTTCTATTTTATTTTAAAATTTAAATATTTTAAAATTCTTAAAGAAAACACTCCCTCTAAATCTGCAAGTGTAACATGTTTT
>NW_024686585.1:0-578 GCF_008729295.1 Plectropomus leopardus | reverse complement strand
TGTGTGTGTGTGTGTGTGATATTAAAGCGTCCCGAAGGAGTTAGTAAAAAATATCGGCCCCCGATATCCATCCCCGCTCTCCCTGTAAGCTCTGACTCTGTATCGGCCATGAAAACACAGATATCGGTCCACAGCTCCAGCAGAAGGCGGTAAACTCAACAATCAGCATCATGGCTCCTAAATGCTACAAACCGACAGTCCTCACTGTCCCACCGTGGTGTCTCACAGAGCGGACAGCAGGGGACAGACAGATCAGTGGACAGGACGCTCGTGTCTCTGTCTCACTGTCAGCCGAATAAAAACTTTATTTCTGAGTAAAAATTTATAGTTTTAGAGGAGAGGAAACAGCGCGCGCTAAGCTAACTGTTAGCACCGCGCTGCTCAGACACTCTTAGTAAATTAAAAACGTGTAAAACAGAAATCAGCCGTCAGCGACACGACGAGTCACCTCACAACACTCCCGGACACGATAACACATTACAAACAGTGTCAATAAAACCACATTTTAACTGTAAAACTGTCTCACCGGTCACGAGCTGCACGCTGAGCGAACTACAAACAGCATCAAGCTAACTACA
>NW_024686584.1:0-618 GCF_008729295.1 Plectropomus leopardus | reverse complement strand
GTTTTTGAGAAAACATTTTTCTAAATGCATTTCTTGCAAAATGTGGGGTATTTCTTATCGGGTTGCTCGTTGCCTTTTTCCTCATATATTTAAAAAATAGTGAAAATAGTAAAAAAGTGATGTCGCTCCAGGTGTCGAAGGGTTAAAGAAAAAAAGACATCAAAGAGTTGTTCACTGTATCCAAGCTGACATTGTTTTCACGTTTCAGAGCTCTGCAGTTAATCTGATCAGCTGCTGGTGTTTTTTCAGGAACCGCGGGAACACGCTGCCGATCCTCTTAACACTCTGTTATGTTGAGGCTCAAAGTGACTCATTTTAAAGTTTAGAGATACAGGGAAAATATTTTTAATGATTTTTAATGATTTTGTGTTTTTAATGTCTTAAAAACCTTGAAACGTTATAAAATCCAAGAAATGTCCTAAATCCTAGAAATTTCTTCAAAAGATAGAAATGTCCTAAAAACCTCAAAAACTCCTGCAATCCTAGAAATGTCCTAAAATCTGAGAATTGTCCTAAAGTCATAGAAACGTCTTAATATCCAAGAAATGTCTTAAAAACCTTGAAACATTGTAAAATCCTAGAAATGTCCTAAAATCAAGAAATGTCAACAATCCCATA
>NW_024686583.1:0-322 GCF_008729295.1 Plectropomus leopardus | reverse complement strand
CACAGAATATAACATATAACAGTTGACATAAAGCTGTACACACAGTGACCAGCAAACTCCACAGGAGCAGGTCAGTAAGTGTCCACCATAACGCCATAGAGCCTATAATAATTCAGTTATGGTGTACTGCACCATAAAGGCAGAGCTGCAACAGAAAGCCAATATTAACAAATAAATATTCACTGTATGAACAACATCAACAAGGGAGGCAGCAAAACAACAGCAGGCAGTGCAAAGCAACAGTGTCAACAGAAAGTCACATAGAAACACATAAACATTTACTGTATCAACAATAACAACAACAACAACAACAACAACAACA
>NW_024686582.1:0-608 GCF_008729295.1 Plectropomus leopardus | reverse complement strand
TTTTTTTTATTGCATTATTTGAAAATAAACAGAGTACAACTCAGAGGCGATGGCTTGCTTGTGTTATTTGTGGGACAACACTACTAAAAGTTTTGAAAGGCTGCAGGAAAAGGTAAATGTTTTAAAGTTATTTGTAAGGATACAAATTTTAGTGTTAAATTAAATGATAAGACACTGTGTCATCTACATTTTTTCAGCAGTAGGTGGATTTTACTTTTGTGTCTACATTGGTGTATTTTGCAGATTAAAATCACTTATGGGCTTTGTCAAAAAAAGTACTAGACCAAAGCAATACTCTAAGTATAAAAAGTTATTTTTTCACAGAGGACCTTATGCTTATTTGTACAAGATAATGTTTACATGCTTTAATGTTCAAAAAACAATTTAGTTTCCTCATATTGCCAGTGCTGGAACACCTGTATTAAGCCTCTGTCTGAGACACTGCGTTTTAGCGCCTGTCTCTTTAAGCCCTCTAGTAGGGACACACAATATCAGCCCATCAAAGATATCAGCAGATACTGGCTTTAATATGAAATATCTGAAGTGGCCAAAATGTCGATTTCTGCTGATTCTTTTTATATTATATAAAATATATCTATTTATAGATA
>NW_024686581.1:0-302 GCF_008729295.1 Plectropomus leopardus | reverse complement strand
CTGGCACTGTGGCTGCAGCCCAGACAAGACACATTAAAAATGGATTTAAGAAGGATGGATGGATGGATGGATGGAAGTATTAGTATGTGTGTACTGCAGTGTACTCAACTTATGGCCTGCAAGACAAATCTGGTCCCTGATAGGTGCCCCCCCCAATCATTTTCCAATTCACAAAAAAAGTTAAAAAGTTATTCACACAAATTGCTTTTGTGCTTTTAGTATAAGTAAGGTCCCAGAGTGAATAAAACAGCTTCGAAATAGAGCTTGTTTATCTAAGAAAGTACCAGTGGAGGATTCCCCGC
>NW_024686580.1:0-533 GCF_008729295.1 Plectropomus leopardus | reverse complement strand
GGAAATATCACAGTATCTTTGTATCTTTATCACTATATAATTTGTACTTAATCTATTGTGAAATATTACAGTTGCGTCCTATAAAAGCCTGGAAATTATCACCGCATCATTGTACACTGTTAATTATTATTAGGACTGCTTATTGTGAAAATAATGAAGTGATTTGTTGCAAATGCACAGTCAAACATTTTTGAGTGCTAAGTAACTGCTGACGTGCGGCTCGTCTGATAGTTTTCGGTGGGTTCGCTGACAGCACGCGGCAATCAGACAAGTGAAGTTAATAAACTTTTCGGAGGGAGCGCGTCTATTTACACTAATTACACCTGTAATCTCCAGTAAAGGTGTGATGACAAAAAAAAACAAAAGAAAACAATTACAGCACTTCAGTTTCATGAGCTAAAATACCGTCGGCTACACATGCGATTGATTGATTGATTAATTTGTTTATTTAACGATAACGATACAAAAAGGATACAAAGATGCACACGTAGCCCTTTCTAATATGTCCACATAACAAAATATCAATTCTACAA
>NW_024686579.1:0-304 GCF_008729295.1 Plectropomus leopardus | reverse complement strand
TAGTAACAGATATTTGAGCAGAGGGTCAAAGGTCAGAGTGTCCTGACCGTGCAGAGTGAAACAGGACAGACGGTGACAGCAGGTGTAGGAGGTTGGGGGGATCCAACCTTTTTTTATTTATTTTTTTACAAACAAGCTTTATTTGTATTCTTTCGAAATCTTTCTGGCACCTCGTTGGTGTTAAAATGAAATACAAAAATCTGGTTTAATTTCGCTGTGAGAAATGTTTGGGGGCCACTCTGCACCCTGTCAGGGGCCCCATGTGTGACTGTCCCCCAGCTGCTCAGCTTGTCCTCACTGTCTC
>NW_024686578.1:0-791 GCF_008729295.1 Plectropomus leopardus | reverse complement strand
ATAAAATTGCACAACGTGATACTGAAATTGCACAGGTTTAAGTCTTTTTGGTGTGTGTGATCTCCTGGGAGCATTGCTGGTCGTACAGTCTGACTGCAGCAGGGAGGAAGGACCTTCACACACTTTGCGTGAAGCTGTCTGTCCTGTTTAGACATGATTCTTTCAATTAAAATACTATTTATCATACCTCTATGTATATTGGGCAAGTATTTGGTATGACTGGTGGCTTGGATAATATGTATTTTTTCTTTACTCAATCTCAATCAGTTTATTTTTTTTAACAATTCATGGCAGTTCTGTAAAATCAAACAAAAAAGCTAAATCTGTTGAAATCACTGACAGTAGGTGTTGCAGTAGGTGTGAACCTTACTGAGGGAACAGACAGTGAATCTGATCACTGTTTGATTACATCATCACAGCTCTACAGTACACAGCACTGTTCACTCTGTGCTCCTGTCTGCACTCGTCATAACCAAGCTGTGTTTCAACGATAAACCTGATCTTAAACAGGGCTAAGAATAGATCGAATGGACGACTTCTCTCTGCTCCGGTTACTCGGCACAAGTCACGTACTGTCCCAGAGGCTTACAGTAAAAGCTCTGCTCAAATCCAAAGAATACATCACTCCTCAAAAGATGATATCCTCACCCTCCTACCTCAAAATGTAGAAAATTCTTAATGATTTTGAAGTCATACAGGCTGGTTTTTAAAAACAGCAAAACTGTATCAAAACATCTGTTTAGGAACTCTAAAACAACCTGTGCAGTATAATCCAAGTCTCATCTAACTTG
>NW_024686577.1:0-1066 GCF_008729295.1 Plectropomus leopardus | reverse complement strand
CACACACACACACACACACACACACACACACACACACACACACAAACCCATATACCTGCAGCTGCTATCTCTCACACATCACCGTGCAATAGACCAGTAGCAGGCGCACACATGCAGCGAAAAAATACAAAGATAACCGCAGCCCTGTCGGTACTAATAGTGAGCCTCAGTCTGGCGGATTAAGAGTTTAATCCCTCACAGGCAAGAGGGGCTGAGATGAGATCGCTGCAGCCGGTGTGCAGCCGGGTCTGATGAACAGTTGTGTGAGGTGCGTGCAGAAGAAGAGCAATGAGTCACCTGGGTAATGGAACGCACACTTTCACACTAATGGCCACCTGAAGGTCCCACACCAATCGTCCTGCCCAACTTCTCCCCTTTTTCACCCCAAAAGTCTCTTTTCTGCCTCTGATTTCTCTCTGTGTAATACTTTTACTGCCCTCCCCTGCTGAAATGTGTTTGATCTCTGCACTTGCAAGTTTTGATCAGGTTAATTGTTCTCTCAGAGGACAGCATGAATGGACAGATTAACACCAAGGATGGAATAAAGAGCAAGGAGGCTGAGAAAAAAGAGAGCAGAAAAGGGACAGAATCAGCGTATTGGAGTATAGCGGGTGATGGGAAGGCATCTGATGGAGAAAAGAGAGGAAAAAAGTTGACAGCAAGAAAGCATTTTGTAGAGGAAAGAAAATGAGATGGAGAAATGGGAACACAGGAGTGGAATTAAAAGGAGAGGACAGGTTGATGAAACACCAGGCTGATACTGTAAGACAGTGTCTACATCGGGTCTGCTTCAATTAGTGTCTCTGACAGTAAGGTTCATGTGATCCTAAGATAATATTGTTGTTTTCTTTTCATATGAATTAAACATCCAAACGCTGTCCGATCTGTTGTGTTTTGCCTGAAACTGTTGCTGCAGACCTGAAATCTGAAGACATAAACAAATCCTTTGATTTACAAAAAACTCGTGAACAGTGCCAGGTAAAAACAACAAAAGAAAATGCATGCAGGTGCGCACATACACACACACACACACACACACACACACACACACACACACACACACACA
>NW_024686576.1:0-5368 GCF_008729295.1 Plectropomus leopardus | reverse complement strand
TATGGTGTTTTTGGCCGTTTTTGCAACATTCTATGCTATGGCGTGTCGTGACACACTATTTCATGCTGTTTTGAGGTGTTTTCCTCTTTTTTGGGACATGTCACATTTTGACTTTTTTTTTGCCATACTATAGCCTTGCTTTTTCAGTGATTTTCTCAACATGCATTATGGTGTTTCGGGCTGTTTTTGAAACATTCTATGCTATGGTGTGTTTTGGCACGCTATTTTACGCTATTTTGAGGTGTTTTCAGCTTTTTTTGGGACATGTCACATTTTGACATTTTTGCCATACTATAGCCTTGCGTTTTCGGTCATTGTTTGAACATGCATTATTATTGTGTTTTTGTCCGTTTTTTCAAAGTTCTATGCTACGGCATGTCGTGGGACGCGATTTTATGCTGTTTTGAGGTGTTTTCAGCTGTATTGGGGACATGTCACATTTTGACATTTTTGCCATACTATAGCCTTGCTTTTTCGGTCATTGTTTCAACATGCATTATTATTGTGTTTTTGTCCGTTTTTTCAAAGCTCTATGCTACGGTGTGTTTTGGCACGCAATTTTATGCTGTTTTAAAGTGTTTTCAGCTTTTTTTGAAACATGTCACATTATGACATTTTTGCCATACTATAGCCTTGCTTTTGTTGTCATTTTTTTCAACATGTATTGTTATGGTGGTTTAGGCCATTTTTGCAACATTCTATACTATGGTGTGTCGTGGCACGCTATTTTATGCTGTTTTGGGGTGTTTTCAGCTTTTTTTGGGACATGTCACATTTTGACATTTTTGCCATACTATAGCCTTGCGTTTTCGGTCATTGTTTGCTCATTTTTTCAAACATGCATTATTATTGTGGTTTTGGCCGTTTTTTCAAAGTTCTATGCTACGGTGTGTTTTGGCACGCAATTTTATGCTGTTTTAAAGTGTTTTCAGCTTTTTTTGGGACATGTCACATTTTGACATTTTTGCCATACTATAGCCTTGCTCTTTTGCTCATTTTTTCAATATGCATTTTTATGGTGTTTTGGGCCGTTTTTGCAACATTCTATGCTATGGTTTGTCTTGGCACGCTATTTTATGCTGTTTTGATGAGTTGTTTTTTAGTTGTTTTGGGACATGTCATAGTTTGTTATTTTTGCCATACTATAGCCTTGCCTTTTGGGTTGTTTTTTTAACATGCATTATTATGGTGTTTTTGGCCGTTTTTGCAACATTCTATGCTATGGCGTGTCGGGACACACTATTTCATGCTGTTTTGAGGTGTTTTCCTCTTTTTTGGGACATGTCACATTTTGACTTTTTTTTTTGCCATACTATAGCCTTGCTTTTTCAGTCATTTTTCTCAACATGCATTATGGTGTTTCGGGCTGTTTTTGAAACATTCTATGCTATGGTGTGTTTTGGCACGCTATTTTACGCTATTTTGAGGTGTTTTTCAGCTTTTTTTTGGGACATGTCACATTTTGACATTTTTTGCCATACTATAGCCTTGTCTTTTTGGGTCGTGTTTTCAACGTACATTATTATGGTGTTTTTGGCCGTTTTTGCAGCATTGTATGCTATGGTGTGTTTTGGCACGCTATTTTATGCTGTTTTGAGGTGTTTTCAGCATTTTTTTGGGGGACGTGTCACATGTTGACATTTTTGCCATACTATAGCCTTGCTTTCTTTTGGGGTCGTGTTTTTTCAACATACATTATTATGGTGTTTTTGGCCGTTTTTGCAGCATTCTATGCTATGGCGTATTGTGGCACGCTATTTTATGCTGATTTGAGGTGTTTTCAGCTGTTTTTGGGACGTGTCACATTTTGAATTTTTGCCGTACTATAGCCTTGCTTTTTTGGTCATTTTTTCAACATGCATTATTATGGTGTTTTGGGCCGTTTTTGCAACATTCTATGCTATGGTGCGTCTCGGCACGCTATTTCATGCTAAGTTTGAGTGTTTTTAGCTGTTTTTGGGACATGTCACATTTTGACATTTTTGCCATACTATAGCCTTGCTTTTTCGGTCAATTGTTTCAACATGCATTATTATTGTGTTTTTGTCCGTTTTTTCAAAGCTCTATGCTACGGTGTGTTTTGGCACGCAATTTTATGCTGTTTTAAAGTGTTTTCAGCTTTTTTTGGAACATGTCACATTTTGACATTTTTGCCATACTATAGCCTTGCTTTTTTGCTCATTTTTTCTACATGTATTATTATGGTGTTTTTGGCCGTTTTTGCAACATTCTATGCCATGGTGTGTCTTGGCACGCTATTTTTATGCTGATTTTAGGTGTTTTCAGCTTGTATTGGGGACATGTCACATTTATGACATTTTTGCCATACTATAGCCTTGCTCTTTTGCTCATTTTTTCAACATGCATTATTATGGTTTTGCTGTTTTTCGGGCCGTTTTTTTGCAACATTCTATGCTATGGCGTGTCTTTTGCACGCTATTTTATGCTGTTTTGAGGTGTTTGCTTGGCAGCTTTTTCTGGGAGGTGTCACATTTTGACTTTTTTGCCATACTATAGCCTTGCTTTTGTTGTCATTTTTTTCAACATGTATGTGTTATGGTGGTTTAGGCCATTTTTGCAACATTCTATACTATGGTGTGTCGTGGCACGCTATTTTATGCTGTTTTTGGGGTGTTTTCAGCTTTTTTTGGGGACATGTCACATTTTGACATTTTTGCCATACTATAGCCTTGCTTTTTCGGGCATTTTTTCAACATGTATTTATCATGGTGTTTTTGGCCGTTCTTGCAACATTCTATGCTATGGTGTGTTTTGGCACGCTATTTTATGCTGTTTTGAGGTGTTTTCAGCATTTTTGGGGGACGTGTCACATGTTGACATTTTTTTGCCATACTATAGCCTTGTCTTTTGGGTCGTGTTTTCAACATACATTATTATGGTGTTTTTGGCCGTTTTTGCAGCATTCTATGCTATGGCGTATTGTGGCACGCTATTTTATGCTGATTTGAGGTGTTTTCAGCTGTTTTTGGGACGTGTCACATTTGACATTTTTGCCGTACTATAGCCTTGCTTTTTGGTCATTTTTTCAACAAACATGCATTATTATGGTGTTTTGGGCCGTTTTTTGTTTAAAACATTTCTATGCTATGGTGCGTCTCGGCACGCTATTTCATGCTAAGTTTGAGGTGTTTTAAGCTGTTTTTGGGACATGTCACATTTTGACATTTTTGCCATACTATAGCCTTGCTTTTTCGGTCATTGTTTCAACATGCATTTATTATTGTGTTTTTGTCCGTTTTTTCAAAGCTCTATGCTATACGGTGTGTTTTGGCACGCAATTTTATGCTGTTTTAAAGTGTTTTCAGCTTTTTTTGAAACATGTCACATTTTGACATTTTTGCCATACTATAGCCTTGCTTTTTTGCTCATTTTTTCTACATGTATTATTATGGTGTTTTTGGCCGTTTTTGCAACATTCTATGCCATGGTGTGTCTTGGCACGCTATTTTATGCTGATTTTAGGTGTTTTTCAGCTGTTTTGGGGACATGTCACATTATGACATTTTTGCCATACTATAGCCTTGCTCTTTTGCTCATTTTTTCAACATGCATTATTATGTGTTTTTCGGGCCGTTTTTTGCAACATTCTATGCTATGGCGTGTCTTTTGGCACGCTATTTTTATGCTGTTTTGAGGTGTTTGCAGCTGTTTTTGGGGACCATGTCACATTTTGACTTTTTTGCCATACTATAGCCTTGCTTTTTGTTGTCATTTTTTTCAACATGTATTGTTATGGTGGTTTAGGCCATTTTTGCAACATTCTATACTATGGTGTGTCGTGGCACGCTATTTTATGCTGTTTTGTTGGGGTGTTTTCAGCTTTTTTTTGGGACATGTCACATTTTGACATTTTTGCCATACTATAGCCTTGCTTTTCGGGCATTTTTTCAACATGTATTATCATGGTGTGTTTTTGGCCGTTCTTGCAACATTCTATGCTATGGTGTGTCTTGGCACGCTATTTTATGCTGTTTTTGAGGTGTTTTCAGGTTTTTTTGGGACATGTCACATTTTGACATTTTTGCCATACTATAGCCTTGCTTTTTCGGTCATTGTTTCAACATGCATTATTATGGTGTTTTTTGGCCGTTTTTGCAACATTCTATGCATGGTGTGTCTTGGCACGCTATTTTATGCTGATTTTAGGTGTTTTCAGCTGTATTGGGGACATGTCACATTTTGACATTTTTGCCATACTATAGCCTTGCTCTTTTGCTCATTTTTTTCAACATGCATTATTATGGTTTTTTTTGGCCGTTTTTTGCAACATTCTATGCTATGGCGTGTCTTTGCACGCTATTTTATGCTGTTTTTGAGGTGTTTTGCAGCTGTTCTGGGGACGTGTCACATTTTGACTTTTTTGCCATACTATAGCCTTGCTTTTTTTGTCATTTTTTTTCAACATGTATTGTTATGGTGGTTTAGGCCATTTTTGCAACATTCTATACTATGGTGTGTCGTGGCACGCTATTTTATGCTGTTTGGGGTGTTTTCAGGTTTTTTTTGGGGACATGTCACATTTTGACATTTTTGCCATACTATAGCCTTGCGTTTTTGGTGAGTTTTTCAACTTGTATTTTTATAGTATTTTTTGGCCATTTTTGCAACATTCTATGCTATGGTGTGTCTTGGCATGCTATTTTACGCTATTTTCAGCTTTTTTTGGGACATGTCACATTTTGAAATTTTTGCCATACTATAGCCTTGCTTTTTCGGGCATTTTTTCAACATGTATTATCATGGTGTTTTTGGCCGTTTTTTGCAAACATTCTATGCTATGGTGTGTCTTGGCACGCTATTTTATGCTGTTTTGGGGTGTTTTCAGCTTTTTTTGGGACATGTCACTTTGACATTTTTGCCATACTATGGCCTTGCTTTTTCGGGCATTTTTTCAACATGTATTATCATGGTGTTTTTGGCCGTTCTTGCAACATTCTATGCTATGGTGTGTCTTGGCACGCTATTTTATGCTGATTTGAGGTATTTTCAGCTGTTTTGGGGACATGTCATATTTTGACATTTTTCCATGCTATAGCCTTGCGTTTTCGGTCATTGTGTCAACATGCATTATTATTGTGTTTTTGTCCAGTTTTTTCAAAGTTCTATGCTACGGCATGTCGTGGGACGCTATTTTATGCTGTTTTGAGGTGTTTTCAGCTGTTTTTGGGACGTGTCACATTTTGACATTTTTGCCATACTATAGCCTTGCTTTTTCGGTCATTGTTTCAACATGCATTATTATGGTGTTTTTGGCCGTTTTTGCAACATTCTATGCTATGGTGTGTCTTGGCACGCTATTTTATGCTGATTTTAGGTGTTTTCAGCTGTATTGGGGACATGTCACATT
>NW_024686575.1:0-585 GCF_008729295.1 Plectropomus leopardus | reverse complement strand
TAAAAACCTAAAAATTTGTGCATGAAAACAGCTCAGACTTCAATTTTGAAAATTCCAAAACTTACCAGGAACTCCACTCGTTTCTCGTATTTCCTAAAACTTTCCAAGTGTGGACTGGTAGCCCGGAGAGGTGCCGGCTCATTGCCGAGGTGTCCCTGAGCAAGGCACTGAACCCTGCGCTGCTCAGGGTCTGTGTTTTGTGCAATCTGTAAAATATCAACAAAGTGAAACAGAAATGAATAAAGGTACGCTTAACTGTAGACAATTTCATATTTTTTCAAGTATCTAGAAAAATACAAAAAAAAAGACAAAAAAGCTCCCTAATGCCCCCCCCCACAAAACAAAAAGTACTAAGAACCATATTTATTTATCTGATGTGCCTTTTATACAAATTATTACTAATTTTTATCATTTATTGCCATTTATTAGTGTCTCTCAAGTATTGTTTTACGTATGATGCTGTGGTCTTGTTTTATAACAATGACAATAAAGAACTTTTGAAGAACTTTATAATTAAAGTTAAGACTTTGCACACGTGCACATTTACCTACAACACTGCAAGGTCAAAATCAAAGTCAAAAACAT
>NW_024686574.1:0-337 GCF_008729295.1 Plectropomus leopardus | reverse complement strand
CTCCCTCCTGTGGTATGTGGAGGAACCTCCAAAATATTTTGAAAGAAATTAAGAAATGAATTAAATTATATAAGACGCTATGAAAAACTTTTTGCCCTACAACATTTCATATGAAACCATTTAAAATATGAGATTCCTGAAGTTAAATTTAAAATCAGGTTTTCCTGTCCTGTAAGACGTTTGATTTAATCAGCCGCATTTTCTGAGGTGGGTCAAAACTTTATAACCCAAATCTTTTTCTGAACTGAACTATGAACATAAAATATTAGCAAATTATCTATTGAATTAATGCAACTAATAAACCCCAAATCTCCAATTATTTGGGGTTTCTCAGTTT
>NW_024686573.1:0-384 GCF_008729295.1 Plectropomus leopardus | reverse complement strand
CCTATGTATGACAAGACGGGGGAAGTGAGTACAGCCCAGAGATTAGGCAGCTGTGAGAATGTGGAAGATTAATTTGGCTTGACTTGATAGTTAACGGACATTAATGCTACAAGGTTTTATCATGCTGCATATTTTCTGTCTGTGTCTTTGAGTGACTTGTGTGCACATGAAAAGCAAAGTTCAGAGCTTCCCAAATATTTAGAGCCCAACTGCACCTTTCTAACAGTATTCCTCCGTCATGCAACACTCTGGGGACGTCCACTGAATGGACGTTTTAATCTTTTAATTATTCTTTTTTGGAGCCAAAATGCTTAGTGTATGAATCATATTATTTAAATAATAATCTCATTTAAAATAACTATTATTGAAGAAAAAAAAATCCTC
>NW_024686572.1:0-276 GCF_008729295.1 Plectropomus leopardus | reverse complement strand
GTGACTGCGCCACCTCTGAAAGGCCGCATTAGAGCTGCGATAAAATAAAAGTGTATTAACCCTTTGAAACCTGGAGCAACATCACTTTTAGTGTAATGCTTCTGATACCTTTCACAAGTATTTAAACCTTTCAACCCTGAGCAAATTGGTGTGATTTCTCTTAAGTCATTGAGAAAATTCATATGAAACGTTGCACAAGTTGAAAGAAATTAGTAGATCTAGAAAATTATTCAAAAGAAATTATAAAAAAGCTATGGTAAAATGCCTAGGGAAAAA
>NW_024686571.1:0-410 GCF_008729295.1 Plectropomus leopardus | reverse complement strand
AACTTCCTGAAGAAAAGTGAAATGTTTTACTTAATCTAGTTAGAAATTCTGACATGAGGTAGGACTAACTGAAGGTTTGAGATTAACCTGTTACCATGGTGGGAAGCTATAAACTATTAAACTAGACTGTAACTACTCAGGCACAGTGGTATTTTGAGCTAAATGCTAACTTGCTTGCAATGACTTGCCACACATGCCAATGTCTTTCATCTTAGGGCTGAAATACATGAGACATGGATGCTAAGGCAGGGCAGATTTTCTTCATCTGCTGCACAGACTCTGTCTTTGTAGTGTGTGGTTGTGCCAGCCACACTGTGTGCATATTGAGTTTTTAAAAGTGATAATGCATTTGTCTATGCAAGATTAGGAAGTGCAGGCAAAATGAACTACTTCTGATTTCTGTACTAAAC
>NW_024686570.1:0-310 GCF_008729295.1 Plectropomus leopardus | reverse complement strand
TTAACCCTTTAACAGTCACACTGAGAAATACCTTTGTGAAAAATTATTCAACATTATAGACTGTAGAATATGATAACAAAATGCATCAATTTTAGAATTTTTTTTCTATAATGCATTATAAAAAGTAAAAAAAAGTCAATGTAATATAATAGGAATCTGAAAATAAAAGTAACTTCATACAATAAACATATAAAAGTAAATAAACAAAAATAAATAGATGCAAATAAAAAAAAACTGTCAATGTTAAATAATAAAAAGCAACTTAATAAAATGAACAAAAAATACATTAAAAAAACAATAAATATGAACA
>NW_024686569.1:0-549 GCF_008729295.1 Plectropomus leopardus | reverse complement strand
GTGCTACTTCGAAAAATTCTGTTTACCATATTTACGAGTTGCGAGCACACGAACGGCCCTCCAAAGTCGTAATTACGAGTGGGAAATTGGAAAATGTCGATGATACCCGAGTTGCTGAGTTGTCATTTGCGTGACGTTTCAGAGCAGCAGAAATGGCGGAAAGCACGTAAAGTTTCGACAACTGACGGTAAAAAATATGATATTTTGTTCCTAGTAGCTCTGACTTACTTTTAGTAGTTGCACATTTTAGTATATGGCTCTATTGGCTGTAGCAAGCAAACAAAATTTTAACTATTAAACATGCCAGGCGATTATACTAACACTGATAACGTTACGTTATAACGTGAGTTGCAGAATAGACGTCATAAATGCATAAACATGGCGGGAAAAGTCGATGTTTGGTTCACGGTGAGAAACCTTTTTGTTTATTGATGTATTAAATATCAATTTTTGATCACATGTAAGGTGTAATATGGTATTAATGTTAACTGCTGTCCATTTATAGTGACCTAGATCAAGTCTAAAAAAATCTAATATATAAAACATACA
>NW_024686568.1:0-304 GCF_008729295.1 Plectropomus leopardus | reverse complement strand
AACAGACCAGCTGTCAGTGTTAACCCTTCGAAACCTGAGCAAACTCGTTATATTTCCTAGAAAAACATGGGAAGAAGGCAAAGAGCAACAACAAAAGAAACAACCCCAAGATTAACAAGATATTGGTTAAAAAAACATTTTTTTTAAATGTAAAAGAAAATTACCAGAAAATTTGCCAAAAAAAGGAAATTATCTAAAAAGGGTGCTTAAAAATGAAAATTAAACATTTAATTAACTATGTTTATTATAGTAGTTGTTGTAATAGTTATAGCATCTTTTCCTAGTGTTTCTATTTATACATATA
>NW_024686567.1:0-453 GCF_008729295.1 Plectropomus leopardus | reverse complement strand
CACCTTTATTAACCGATACAAACCTCTCTGATCGATCGGTTGTTAGTAATCGGTTAGTTATCGGCTGCTTTAAATGTTTGTCGGCGTGTAAACAGAAGCTAACTGAAGCTAACTGAAGCTAACTGAAGCTAAGTGTTTAACTTTTTATGTACTTATTAATGTTTCTGTTTTAATGTTTTGAGGCTCATTTCCGGTTTTTATGACATATTTTAATCAAATAAAAGTCTTTGAATCGTCGCTGAGTGTGAAAACAAAAAGTATCAAGTTCTTTAGCCACATATGTGAATAAGTTAGGGACCGGTTGTTTATTTATGGGGGGGGGCTGTTAGTAATGTAATTTTGTGTTTTTCAGCTCTGACCGTCTCTGTGGGACGATGGCGAACCCTCTGAGGGCTGAAGTGGTCCGACTCTATAAAAACGTGAGTCTGTATTTTTATTTTTACTGAGATTAAA
>NW_024686566.1:0-369 GCF_008729295.1 Plectropomus leopardus | reverse complement strand
CATGCAAATTGCTTCTGCCGAAGATGTTTCCCTAAATAAATCTGGTGGCTGTTGCAGCAGCTGAGGCAGGCATGAGTCAGGATCATCAGGCGGGAGATAGAGATCAGGAATCAGGGCCTGAATCACACGTGCCCACACATCTCCTAATAAGACAGCCTTCACTCCCCCGAGGAGCCCGAGGAGGGATGCTTTGACGGGGTGGAGCGCAGTGTTTCCCAAACTATTATAGAACATGGCACCCCGAGCCAACAGACCCCCACTATTACACGATAAGATATGCACACAGATGCTTTTCATTTCTGACAGTTTTAGACATGTTATACTTCTGCCGAAGATGTTTCCCTAAATAAATCTGGTGACTGTTGCAGC
>NW_024686565.1:0-1205 GCF_008729295.1 Plectropomus leopardus | reverse complement strand
GGCGTGTTTTAGCAAGCTATTTAAGGTGATTTGCAACAGTTTTCAGCTGTTTTTGGGATGGGTCAAATTTTGACATTTTTGCCTTACTATAGCCTTGGATTTTGGGTCATTTTTTCGACATGCTAATTCATGGTGTTTTCAGCCGTTTTTGCAACTTTCTTCGCTATAGCGTGTTTTAGCAAGCTATTTAAGGTGGTTTGCAACAGTTTTCAGCAGTTTTTGGGATGGGTCAAATTTTGACATTTTTGCCTTACTATAGCCTTGGATTTTGGGTCATTTTTTCAACATGCTTGTTTTGGGTGTTTTCGTCCCTTTTGCAACTTTCTTCGCTATGGCGTGTGTTAGCAAGGTATTTTAGGTGGTTTGCAACAGTTTTCAGCTGTTTTTGGGATGGGTCAATTTTTTCGACATGGTAATTCATGGTGTTTTCAGCTGTTTTTGCAACTTTCTTCGCTATGGCATGTGTGAGCAAGCTATTTTGAGTGGTTTGCAACAGTTTTCAGCAGTTTTTGGGATGGGTCAAATTTTGACATTTTTGCCTTACTATAGCCTTGGATTTTGGCTTTTTTTCGACATGCAACATTTTCGTGTTTTGGACCATTTTTGCAACTTTGTTCGCTATGGCGTCTTAGCATGCTATTTTAGGTGGTTTCCAACTGTTTTCAGCTGTTTTTGGGAGGGGTCAAATTTTTACGTTTTTGCCTTACTATAGCCTTGGATTTTGAGTCATTTTTTCAACATGCTACTTTTTTGGTGTTTTAGGCCCTTTTTGCAACTTTCTTCGCTATGGCGTGTGTTAGCAAGCAATTTTAGGTGGTTTGCAACAGATTTCAGCAGTTTTTGGGATGGGTCAAATTTTGACATTTTTGCCTTACTATAGCCTTGGATTTTGGGTCATTTTTTCAACATGCTAATTCATGGTGTTTTCAGCCATTTTTGCAATTTTCTTTGCTACAGTGTGTTTTGGCAAGCTATTTTAGGTGGTTTGCAACAGTTTTCAGCTGTTTTTGGTTTGGGTCAAATTTTGACATTTTTGCCTTACTATAGCCTTGGATTTTGGGTCATTTTTTCGACATGCTACTTTTTGGCGTTTTAGGCCCTCTTTGCAACTTTCTTTGCTATGGCGTGTTTTAGCAAGCTATTTAAGGCGATTTGCAACAGTTTTCAGCTGTTTTTGGTTTGGGTTAAATTTTGACATTTTTGCC
>NW_024686564.1:0-307 GCF_008729295.1 Plectropomus leopardus | reverse complement strand
AGATTTAAACTCTACACATGAACGCATATTAGAGCCTGGTTATGCTAGCAGCTACAGAAAAAAGCTTTTGTTCCATGATGTGCATGATTATCCACAGAAGATTACTGTTATACTCTACACATAACAAACTACAAAATTCCACGATTTTTCCAAAACTTTGATTTTACTGACTGTTAATTTTTCAGGCCTGGAAAATGTGATTGTGAAATTCCATAACTTTTCCAGGTTCTCCATTACCATGGGAACCCTGCTTTTAAGACTACAGAATTTATGGCACAACTTGTGTATTGATTTGCAACAGATTGCA
>NW_024686563.1:0-423 GCF_008729295.1 Plectropomus leopardus | reverse complement strand
TATTTATTTTGTATGGAAAATGTTTCATTTCTAAATGTAAAGGGAAAAGAAACCAAAATTAGAAGAATACAAAAAATAGTACATTATATCCAAACATTACATAGGCTGCAAGATGGCGATACTGAGAAAACTGAACATTTATAAAAATTTAAATATTTTTGTTTGGTACCTTTTTTTTTCAGTATTTTTATTGAAGTTTCAACTGCACATCAAATCATGTACATCAGTGTACAAATATACATCCCCTCATACAGCCCCACAATCACACAGAGTACGAAAATAAAATGAACAATGATGATAACAATAATGATTATAATAATAACAGATTACAAATTAGCCAAAATACATAAATAGTCAGAGAAAGAGAAATAAATAGATAAAATAAAATAAAAAACAAGAAAAAAAATAGAATGGCAACTAATA
>NW_024686562.1:0-341 GCF_008729295.1 Plectropomus leopardus | reverse complement strand
AGAAAGGAAAAAATATAGCAACGCTGCTAAAAACAAAAGAAAAAAAACGTTTTAAAATAACATTGCAGCTATTTTCTGTTGGATCTATTTTTTTTTTATTTTATTTTTCAAATCTCTTGAACTTTATTTAGGCCTACACATTTAATACCAATCCATTCAATATTTTCAAAATAGAAGTTGTATAACAATAGTTCATAACAAAAAAGAAATTTAATTGGATCATAAATGAAATGTAGAGGAAATGAAGGATCACAACACAATAAAACATTAAGGGCCTGCTATAAAATGGAATTAGTAATAATAGTAGTAATTGGTGGTAATCTAATCGTTTTCACTCGTTT
>NW_024686561.1:0-833 GCF_008729295.1 Plectropomus leopardus | reverse complement strand
ATTTTAGGACATTTCTAGGATTTTAGGCCATTAGGGGCTGAACCATGACCTCTGCTGGTGGGTGTGGGGGATCCTCCACTGGCACATCTGGGTTTTTCTTCATAAACAAGCTCTATTTTAATGCTGTTTTTTTGCACTCTGGCACCTTATGCAAACTAAAAGTACAAAACAATCATGTCTTCATCAGCTGGAAAAAGCAAAGCTGAAACAGGGCTGTTTTTCCGGCGTGTTGTTTCGAACATCACGAAAGGGTGACTTTTGCAGCAAAAGTTGCCAGATGAAAACGTTGGCATTATATGTTTCTGAAAACCGTTTCCTGAAAACACATGTTGCATTTGTGCATTATTATAGAGCAAATATGTTGAAATTTCATGTTTCTTAACCGTTTAACAGAGCTGTAGTATATGTGAGGTTAGGTTTAGACACAAAAATCACTCATAGTTCAGAAAAGATCATGTTTTGTGTCCTTGGGGTCATTCTAACCCCAAATAGTTCCAGCTGAAAACACTTAAATGTCTAATAAAATAAAATAAACAGCCCCTTTTCACGACACTATTCTGGCTGCAAGTGCATCAATGTCTCGGTAAAAAACAAACACTTTTTCTGGCACTATCCCAGCAGGAAACCGAACAATGACTGTAAAAAACAACAATTTTATTTGCTGGTAAGAAGCAGTGGTTTTGCGTCACTTTAGAATTGATATGATGCATATAAAACGTAGAAATGTAACGTATCGTTGCTTTGCAGAAACATACAATGCCAAATAAAAAAAATCTCTTTTCCATCATGTTTTGTGTGACACGTGTCAGCGGTGCACATGAGCCTCCCCAGTA
>NW_024686560.1:0-505 GCF_008729295.1 Plectropomus leopardus | reverse complement strand
CCAATTTGTTAGGTTTCCCTTATACTTCACTTAGATTTAGGTGCCAAAACAACTGTAGCTGATCATGGATCAGCACAAATATTGGTTTAATATGGGACTCAAACTACAGTCTACTGGTCCTGTGTTTTTACATTGTAATTTTTACTCGTTGCTTGTGTGGCTTTTAGTTTTTGGCTTCTCTCCAGTTAATTAACATTTAAAAATATGTGGATCTTAAAAAAATATGCTTAATTGTAAAGATGAAGGATCCCAAACAGCATATAAAGTAGCCAGACTTAAGCACCACCTGGACACTTTAAAATACAGTATAATCCGAAAAAAACAAACCACAACTGTTGATGGAAGAGACTGCACACTCAACCCACTGTTTTCTCTCCTTTTTTTCACAGTAAATTAATACACCAATTATTTCAAGGCTTAGACATTGAGCCAAATGTAAAATGAAGGGTAGACCTGTCTACCACTGAAATTCATGCACAGGAGGGGAACTTTATTATTATTATTA
>NW_024686559.1:0-924 GCF_008729295.1 Plectropomus leopardus | reverse complement strand
CATCTGATCACTGATTGGATAAAGTTTTATTTGATTCTGCTGCGGAGGGTTAAAAAACGACCTCAGAGCCGTCACAGGTCGTTCCTTCTCTCCGCAGCAGAATCTTTACTCCCTTTTTTATTCTCAACTATCGCCAAAATTTCCTGTAACAAACTAATAAAACCTGTAACAACATTATTTCCTTTTTTATTAGATTTTTCTAAAAATAAATACAACACAATAACATACGACAACTGATTAACAGACATTTATTTTGTGTTGCTTTTGGTTGTGTTGCTTTGTAATCATTTGTGTCTCCTTGTGGTTTTTTGTGTCTTTTTGAGGTCATTTTTTGTAATTTTTGATCATTTTAAGTCGCCTCGTCTTGTGGTTGTTTTGTGTTTCTTTGGAGTAATTCTGTCTCTTATTGTGCCTTTAGTTTTGCCCATTTTGTGTCTCCTTGTGGTTGTTTTGTGTCTTATTGAGGTAATTTGATGTTCATTTTTGTAGTTTTATGTCTTTTTTTTAAATAATTTTGTGTCTTTGTATGGTTGCTTTGTGTCTATTTTTTGTCATTTTGTGTCACTTTGTGGTTGTTTTGCATGCTTTTGTAGTTATTTTGTGTCTTTTTGCAGTTCCTTTGCATCTCTTTTAAAGTCTTTTAAATCCTGGCCGGTACGTGTTTGACATCTCTGCAAGTGAGGGCCAGTGGGCCCCGAACACTGAGGGCCCCTGTGCCTGAGCCCAGTGGGCCTGTTCAGTAATCCATCCATGCATTTGAATGTTTACTGTAGTTATTACACTTCAGTACTGTTATACTTCTACTTCAGCAGAAGTCTGAGTACTTCTTCCCCCTCTGGGGATCTGCTGCACCGTCAGCCCATCAGTCAGAGGTGATTCACGCTGAATGCGAATGACGTCCTGCCTTTTGTCTCGGCTCGTCAC
>NW_024686558.1:0-672 GCF_008729295.1 Plectropomus leopardus | reverse complement strand
ACTGTGTGCTTTAGTGCATTAAGTGGCTCTAGATTCTCATTTCAGCAGTGTTTGCATTGACCTTTTACAGGCCACTTTCATAAAAAAGAGCCCTACAGCGCTGATATCACAGAGGATACGCTGATATACTTCTTGTATGCCTGTTTTGCATTTGAATGGTGTTTTATAAGACTTTCGTCCTTCAAACACTGAGAGTATGTTGATGCTATAGCCGCAGGTGTTTCCAGTCGCCTCTCTTTCAGCGCCGCTAGATTTGTGCTGAATGTAGAACAGAGGCGGCGTGTGACTGCTAATCCTGTGCCTCTAAACCAAACCATATGTGCTTTTGCTGCCCAAACTTAACCACATGAAGCGTAATCTCACCATGTGCTTTTGTTGACATCACAGTAGTGGCCTCACAGAACATTAAGAGCAGACGCAAAATGCTCAATTATGCAACCTTTGTTTTTATCTTTTTCTTTTTTATGAATGATGACATAACTCTGCAGCCAATATGCAACCAGTTTTTATACCCCTCATAAACTTAAGTGAATTATAAACCTATATAACTCCGTTACGAGTCATCCACATGTCAGATTCATAGTTTAATCTATGAATTAATCCTTTGAAACTTGAGCAAACTGGTTTATTTTCTTTCTTTTCTTCTTATGAAAACATGGGAAAAAGGAAAAG
>NW_024686557.1:0-435 GCF_008729295.1 Plectropomus leopardus | reverse complement strand
GGAGGATGTGTTTTTTTTCTTTAGGATTTATTTTTATGATTTTTACATTTTGGCTTTTTCTTTAAAGATTTTCAAACAGGAAGTGATGTGGAGCATTCAGCTGGACTTACTGTTTATCCTGAGAACCGACTGGAACTGGTACTCCTCAAACAGGATCTCATTCATGGACTCCTGAATGGAGGAGAAGTTGAAGTACGGCTCGGTGATGACGATGCTGGTGTCAGCAAACTCCACCTGGAGGCAGAGCACACAGAGGAGGAGACGGAGGAGAAGATGGAGGAGGAGCAGAGGAGAAGATGGAGGAGGAGGAGCAGAGGAGAAGATGGAGGAGGAGGAGCAGAGGAGAAGATGGAGGAGGAGGAGCAGAGGAGAAGATGGAGGAGGAGCAGAGGAGAAGATGGAGGAGGAGGAGCAGAGGAGAAGATGGAGGAGGAG
>NW_024686556.1:0-512 GCF_008729295.1 Plectropomus leopardus | reverse complement strand
TTTTTTGTTGGCACCGCACATTAGAGACGTTTGCCTTCAAGGCGGAGCCCTTTCTGCAGAATTTTTCTCACTTAAACCCCTGGTATGTTTACACCAGTCCGAAAAAGTATTTTCAGGCGAAACGCTCTAAAGACAGTCTTTTGTGGTAGGTCCGGCCCTGACAGGAACAGTAATGACAAGGAAATCTAAACCAGTTCCTACAAACACACCTTAACAAGGATGAACATACAACTCTGACAGTCTCCAGAGCGAAATATTGTTCCACTGAGACATTGTCAGGAGGGGTATTTATTTTACCCATAGCTGAATGAGAAATGCGTCACATTGCAACAGATGTTAAAATAA
This sequence comes from Plectropomus leopardus, assembly GCF_008729295.1. Taxonomy (NCBI): domain Eukaryota; kingdom Metazoa; phylum Chordata; class Actinopteri; order Perciformes; family Serranidae; genus Plectropomus; species Plectropomus leopardus. The sequence continues at coordinate 167 of NW_024686556.1, read as the reverse complement.
TCCCCTTCATTTGACTTTTTCGATTGGTGTCAAAGTTTTGTTTTTCTTTCTCCAGTCAGCCGCCATTTGCCTTTCTAACCCTCCACCTCACGACTGGTATTTCTCTTCCTGCTCTCACTTTTTTTTGTTGGCACCGCACATTAGAGACGTTTGCCTTCAAGGCGGAG
>NW_024686555.1:0-410 GCF_008729295.1 Plectropomus leopardus | reverse complement strand
TTGAGTAAATACCTGTGGACTTTTGAGGCCAGTGCTTTATTTTTTTAGTGTAAGTAAAAATTCTAATATAGGACTTTTGCTTTTTTGCTTCACCACGGATTGACACTCCTGGATGCACAGCTTCACACAGGTGCATACATGATGACATTCACTCATCTATTTATACCACAAGCTGCTCTCCTGCCTGTACTTGCTGTCCCATCCAGCTCGTCACAGTTAACACGCCACACATCCCCCCGCAAGCTATGCCTGGATTCAGAATCCCTGATGGAGGGGATGTGAGTGTCTCTGCATCCTGGTAGTCCGGCTCCAGACGGCTGGTTTGGAAACCTGCTGAGCAACAAAACCCCACCTCTCCTCCTTGCCTCATTACACCAGCTGGCTACTGCGTTCAAAACAGTAAACAGCAC
>NW_024686554.1:0-1140 GCF_008729295.1 Plectropomus leopardus | reverse complement strand
AGTTTCTTAAATGATAAAATTATAACCATTCGAGATAGAATCCATCACCTCTTGCCCTTAACTGACCTGACCCCGGACTCAGGTAGCTTGGATATAGCAGCAATACCTGGAATTTATTTGGACAGTTTTTCCCCCATTGACCTTCGTCGACTCTCTACTCTGATTTCTGCATCTAAGCCATCAACATGCCTGCTAGACCCCATCCCAACTAGGCTACTTAAGGAAACTTTACCCCTATTAGACAATTCTTTATTAGATATAATCAATGCGTCTTTATTAACGGGCTTTGTACCACAGTCCTTTAAAGTAGCTGTCATTAAACCTCTTCTAAAGAAGCCCACTCTCGATCCTGAGATTTTAGCTAACTATAGACCGATATCTAATCTCCCCTTTATTTCTAAAATCCTTGAGAAAGTGGTTGCTCATCAACTCTATGACTTTCTCCAAGATAATAGTTTATTCGAGGACTTTCAGACAGGCTTTAGACTTCATCATAGTACAGACGGCACTAGTAAAAATTTATAATGACTTATTGATTGCTTCTGATTCAGGTCTGTTCTCTGTTTTAATCCTTTTAGGTCTCAGTGCTGCTTTTGACACCATTGACCATCAAATCTTGCTGCACAGAATGGAACAGTTAATTGGCCTTAAAGGAACAGCACTAACCTGGTTTAAATCTTACTTATCAGATTGTCCCCAATTTGTTTACATTAATGATCAATCCTACGCACATACTACGGTCTGCTTCGGAGTGCCACAGGGTTCTGTGCTTGGACCAATCCTTTTTACTTTATAAAGGCTTCCTCTTGGCGACATTATTAGGAAACACTATAAATTTTAATTGTTATGCTAACAATACGCAATTGTATTTATCTATGAAACCAGATGAAACTGATCAGCTATCTAGACTTCAAAAATGTCTTAAGGCGGTAATTTCTTGATGTTGAATTCAGACAAAACTGAAGTTCTTTCACTTGCGCAACATTGCAAAAATTAGACATATCCTATCCCAGACAGATGCTGAAAAATTAGTTCATGCATTTGTCACCTCTAGGCTGGTTTACTGTAATTCCCTTTTATTTGGTTGCCCCAGCAAATCACTTAGGTCTCTCCAACTGGTGCAGAACGCTGCTGCACATG
>NW_024686553.1:0-337 GCF_008729295.1 Plectropomus leopardus | reverse complement strand
GGACTTTCCCCTATGAGACCAGTACTGTTGTTCCATGCAAAACCAAAGGAACTGTGAGTTATTTTTGGGTATGTCATCACCGTGACTGTTACTAAGCCTAACCTATGTACTTTACTTGCCTTAACCTAACTTATGGAACTTCACACGTATATCACAGTACGTACCATGATGACGACCAACCATGTTTTTTTGTCCAAATCTAACATACTTAACTTTACCTGCCTAAACCCAACTGATGTAACTTTACTTTCCTTAACCTAACCTACTTAACTTACCAAAACCTGACCTACATAATTTTACCTTTACTTAGTAATGTGACCATGCCATCTGTGGGACG
>NW_024686552.1:0-439 GCF_008729295.1 Plectropomus leopardus | reverse complement strand
CCCTCTGAAGCCCAGATCAACATCAGGGTTTTTGTGCTGCCATCAAATACCTTTTATAAGCTCTTTAACCCTTTGAACTTGAGCAGATTGATTTCTTTCACGGGGAAAATGGCAGTGAGCAACTTGACAAGAGATATCCCACATTCTGCAAGAAATTAGAAAAGACAAGAAAAAGACCTGGAAATCTGTACTTTAGGAGAAGATTAAAAACAAAAAAGGAAATATGACCAAATTATGTTTAGAATTATTAGAATTTTAAATTTAAGAGTATGTTTCAGAAACAAATGTTTCTTGTTCTTTCTTTTTTCAACTTGTTTTGCTTATATACATTTTTTTTTTTTTTTTTCAAGGTAATGTTATTCTTTGGGTCATGTCTTAAGTTTCTCATTGCCAAAAAAAAAAAAAAAAATCAAACCAATTTCCTTCATTTTGAAAGGGT
>NW_024686551.1:0-916 GCF_008729295.1 Plectropomus leopardus | reverse complement strand
TTTGACTGGTGCTTTTATTTTGGCTTTGACTGGTGCTTTTATTTTGGTTTTGACTGGTGCTTTTATTTTGGCTTTGACTGATACTTTTATTTTGGCTTTGACTGGTGCTTTTATTTTGGCTTTGACTGGTGCTTTTATTTTGGTTTTGACTGGTGCTTTTATTTTGGCTTTGACTGGTGCTTTTATTTTGGTTTTGACTGGTGCTTTTATTTTGGTTTTGGCTGGTGCTTTTATTTTGGTCTTAGGGGAGCAGCAGACAACTTTAAAAAGTTGGACTTTGTCTCAATTTTACTGCCAATTTTTAAAGAAAACAAAAAAAAAAAAAAGGAAATTAGCAATGTTTTTACATTAAATGTTTTGGAGATTTATGATGAAAACATTTTGGAAATTATTTTTTTGTGAAAGATTTTTGTGGTTTTTTTTCTTTCTAAAATTTTGGTGATCTTCAATGAAAACAGTTACCAATCGAAATGTTTTAATTAAAAATCACTATTTTATTTTAATTTATTTAGTTTGGTTTAGTTTTGTTTTCCTTATAAAAAAAATTGAATTGTTATGGAAAACATTTTGGGGATATTTTTGTTGTTGTGATTGTTGTTAAAAATTGTTGATGATTTTTAAAAAAAACAAACTTTTCTCATAAAAAAAAGGATTTGCAAGTTTTAAGCACACATTGTGCTTATTATCCCTTCATAAAAGTTTTTAACGATTTAAGAAATATTTCTGTGATTTTTAAAGGAAACATTTGGGGAAATTAAGAAATATACTGTATATGAAGGAAATATAGATAAATATAAACATAGACAAGGGAAATAAAAACAAGAAGTGAAGAAGTAAAGAAATATACAGAGAAGTTCAAAGAAAAATAAATGAATAAATAAAGATAAATATAAAGAAAAGGAAGAGAAATTTAAGC
>NW_024686550.1:0-201 GCF_008729295.1 Plectropomus leopardus | reverse complement strand
TTGTAAAACGTGCAAAGTCAGTGTAATAAATAGTGTTCTAAAAAAAGGTAACTTCATACAAAAAAGATATAAAGATAAATAGATAGAAATAGAAATGAATCTGGAAAAAAATGTACTAAATATATGGTTAAACTTTTTTCCAATGTCATAAGATAAAAATCTGAAAATAAAGTAAATTCATAATATAAACAAATAAATCTA
>NW_024686549.1:0-793 GCF_008729295.1 Plectropomus leopardus | reverse complement strand
CAACTATTTAACCGGACAGTGGATTCAGGCCTGAAGCAATCCTCGATATGTTTTTTTTTTTTTAATTTTAATTTTCCTGACATTACTGTTATTATTGGTTGGCCTATTATTATAGTCTTAGATCTTTAAGGGGCACTATTGAAATCTATCAGCAGCATTGAAGCAAATGGGCAATAATTAAATTAGCATCTATTAACTGCGCGTTGCCAATATAAATATATAATGTGCAAATAATCCAAATTGCGTAAATAGGTCGAAAAATAATGCATATAAAGTTATGCGATCCACGGTTACTTTTCACCTTATATTTCGTTACTGTGCACTCCTACAGTGTATTGGCCCCGCTTTAAATAAGAGCGAGTAGTTTGTAGTCCATAGCTGTTTAAAAGAAATCAATTTAATGTAAACGAATCCAACATTTTTAGGCTTTAAAATGTCTTACATTCAGTGAACTGCAGGGCTCAACGTATGAAATGTGAACCCAAACTAAAGAGAGAAAAAAGGTTAAGACAGAAACATTTTTAAAAAATGACGTTTCCAGTCGGCCTAATGAATTAAAACATGTGAATAACTAAATAGCTAAATTAAGTGTGAATAACCGATAAATGGAGGCTCACCTTAATATGCAGATGAAACAGGGAATCCAACTTCACGCGCTGTGCTTCCGCGTGGACATTTGTCCTAAAGCAGGTGTCTCCTTTTCTGACAGACGCACACTGACCGTCAAGTCCAATAAACGGTCTGAACCCCCCAAACTTTAGTGTCTTTGAACCATGTGCCGTCCCGAAATGTG
>NW_024686548.1:0-843 GCF_008729295.1 Plectropomus leopardus | reverse complement strand
TTATTACCTCACACACACACACACACACATATATATATTTATATATAGTTTTTTAAAAAATGACATGTTCTAACAAGTGTCTCCTTAAAATGGAATAATCTGTGATGTTGTAATAATTTTCATAACTTGAAAAACAGTTTGCATAAATGTGAAAAATACCTTGTTAAAACAAGATTTTTGCTATTATAATGAGGAAAAAAAATGTATTTTTTGTTAGTTTGGCCACTGTCTCAATTCTCCTCGCTGTTTTGCTCCTGGCAGCAGTGCTGCTGGTGAATAAAAGAAATCAGGTATTTTTGTTCACTTCTCAGTAACTCGTGTCTTTCCATGTCATAGATGAGGAGCAGTGATCCAGTTAAAGGCATGGGGACTGACTAACTCAGTGAGTATTAATCTACTGTTTTGGTGAAATTAAGCATTTTAAAATTTGGAATAATCATTTTGAGCGTGCTCTGTTTTCCTCTGCAGATCACGCTCGGAGACAGGAGGACTTGACTTCATTCAGGAGGCTCGGAGTCCTCCGCTCGGACACTGGACCTGGATCAGCTTGATAGGCATAATTTTGAATACCACACTATAGATCCTAATAAGATTTGCTCTTAATAAGAGCACATTATTGTAAAGCAATTGTGTGTATTTATCTACTACATGTGAATACAACCACAGCAGCTTTTAGTTTTTTTGTTGTTAAGGGATAAGTTTATCAGTTTGGGAATCTGTTCTGAGGATGAAGCATTTTTGCTTATGCCTGTTTAGTTATCTTAAATTTTAAGACATTAGGGAAAATGCTATGGGTTTTTTTTCTTAGAGGAAATATTTCAGATTACTGTTATCCTTTTTAAT
>NW_024686547.1:0-299 GCF_008729295.1 Plectropomus leopardus | reverse complement strand
AGATGGCCCCTCGGCTTGTGATGCTCAAAGCACCAAAAAAAAAAAAACATCTGAAAAACTCAACAGCAATTTCTCTTTCCAGAAATCACGACCTGCTTACTCAAGATAATCCATAGATTTTTTTGTGGGCAGTTTCACACCAAACACACACATATATATATACACACACGTATGCAAAACATTCGGTCAAAGGTAAAGCACAGGTAAAAATAAAAGAAATAAATGAATTAAGATTCAAGTAAAAATGCACAACACAAATGATAAAAATGATACAGATAAATAAACATGAGAAAATAAAA
>NW_024686546.1:0-395 GCF_008729295.1 Plectropomus leopardus | reverse complement strand
TGACAGCCAGATTACTGCTCCGTATCTGAGACCAGATCATAACCAGACCCCCTCTGCTTCAACGTCTCCTTTTTCTCTCTGTTTTTTTAAAGCAGTTTGCATTTTTCCTCTTCTTATTTCTCCTGTTCTCTTTAGCCATGTTTTAACGTTCATTCAAAGTCTTAAAAGGCAGCACACTTGCACATTTTTCTCTTAGATCTGTCCGACATGACTTTTTTTCTGTCTTTCTCTTGATCGCTTCTTTTCTTATACATCCAATAGTGCAACCGCACGGGGCATGTCTGCAGTTTACAGGGGATATATGGAAAGATTGTGAAGCAGCTCAACTAATAAGCTATTAATTAATTTTTCTCTTAGATCTGTCCGACCTGACTTTTTCTCTGTCTCTCTCTTGT
>NW_024686545.1:0-241 GCF_008729295.1 Plectropomus leopardus | reverse complement strand
CCGAGAGCGAAGAGCTGAAAATAACACAGACTGTAACACTTTTCACAAAAAACATACACGCTCTGAATGTTTTAATTTATTTAAAAAAAACTAAACATACGGGCTCTGAAGGGTAACTTTAGTATTTTTCAACCTGGATTTTGACAGTTCATGTCTAAGTCACTAACGGGAGCAACATTTTCTAAAATTGTCCAGTATTAAGAGTCAGGATGCAATGTAACAATTAGGGGCATGTTTGCAC
>NW_024686544.1:0-394 GCF_008729295.1 Plectropomus leopardus | reverse complement strand
CACGGACAGCATGCACTGGTCCATACTGGACATACTGTACTGACCCCTTATATATAACAGGTGCAAACCACCTTAAAGAAAACCACCCATGTCCAATTCTGGAACACTTTTTACCTTCTTTTAAACCATTTTATTAACTAAAGACATTGATTCATACTCAATCCAAAGATCCTAATCCTTTGGAACCTGAGCAAATTGGCTTGATTTTCCCTTAAAAACATATGGAAAAAAAGGCAATGAGCAACTTAAAAAAATATAAACCCACAATTTGCAGTAAATAAAATAAATAAAAGAAAATAATAAAAAATAAAAAGAACAAGAACATTACCTTAAAATTAGAAGAAAAACAAATTTTCAAAGTAAAAAAAGACAAACAAGGAAATTACTTAAAAAA
>NW_024686543.1:0-2133 GCF_008729295.1 Plectropomus leopardus | reverse complement strand
TACCAACCCTCAAGATCACTGCGCTCTGAAAATGCAGGGTTACTTGTGGTTCCCAAAATTTCCAAAAGTAGGTTAGGAACCAGAGCCTTCAGCTAACATGCTCCTCTTCCATTTTCGGTCAGGGAGGCAGACACCGTTTCAACTTTTAAGGGTAGACTTAAGACCTTCCTCTTTGATAAAGCTTATAATTAGGGCTGGCTCAGGCTGCCTGGACCAGCCCATAGTTAGGCTGACATAGGTTAACCTGCTGGGGGACTTCCTCTGATACACTGAGCTCCTTTTCCTTCTCTCAATGCCGTCATCAGAAATCATGCATGTCTGTTAACTGCATTGCCATTTGCAAGCTTAGCTTAGCTCTGTGATAGTCATGTGGTACTCTCACTACCTGGGGCTCGCGATTACAGAGCCTGGGTCTGTTGAACTGCACTACGCTAATCCTGTTGCCTCTCGGGAGCGTTCCTGCTCCCTTGTCCCCCCCACCCTCTCTCTTTGTCTTTCCTTTTTTGCCATGATTGTATTTCATTTGCTATTTACGACATCTATTGCTCGTCTGTCTGTCCTGGAAGAGGGATCCCTCACTATCCTCTACTTCCTGAGGTTTCTTCCTCTTTTTTTTCCCCGTTACAGGGGTTCTTTTTGGGGAGTTTTTCCTTGGGTGATGTGAGGGTCTAAGGGCAGAGGGATGTCGTACACTGTAAAGCCCTCTGAGGCAAACCATGTTTTGTGATAATGGGCTCTATAAATAAAACTGACTTAAAACTGACTTAAACAGAGAGTTATCTTCAGGGAATGTAAGCTTGCAACAGCGTTCTATGTGGGCAAGAATATGAGAAATGTGCAACTTAAAATGTATTTCTTAATGGTGTCTGTTGAGACAATGTGCTCCACCAAGGGCTCGATCGTAGCTACAGGGTCTCTGTCAACATGGGAATCAAACCCACGGCCTTAAGGTCAAGAGTCACTCATTGTAAAGACAGAATTACTCAAATACATGATAAATTCTCTCTAAACATTAAGGGGATGTCAAAGTGTGCATGTGTGTTGAACTTTGACACTAAAGTGGGTGATAAACAAACCTAAGTTTTGTCCCTCGGGGCTGCTGTTGTGACAGCCAGTATCAAACTGGAGCCCCTTCTGATTGTCTCTGTCTGAAAATTTAGTATTGGAGTCTGGGAGCAGCAGGAACAGATCTGGCCGCACTCAAAGACTCACGGTGAAAATTATGTAAATGTCTCTGCTTTTTTGAGCACATAATATGAGAGAGGACAAGTTTGTCTACATTTCTGGGAGAAATCATGCATTAATTTGTGGCCACAGTGATATGAGATAAAGAGAAAAGTTTGTGGCCAACAGAATAGAATAGAACCAGTACAACGAAATTAAAAATGCAGTCCCGTCAGTGCATCCAAATAAATACACACTGACCAAAATAAAACATCAGCAACACATTCTGTGTGTATGATGTCAACATTAGATGATGCAATTAAATTAATTAAAACATTTACCTCACTCAGTGAGTCCAACATTGGTCTAATCTTCGTTCCTGCAATCCCGCCCTTCTTCCGAAATATCTCCATGAGTTTGGTGGTGTGCCTGTCCAGTTTGGACAAAAAGGTTCGCTCCAGGTGAATTGTGGTTATTCTTTTGAACTCTTCTTTGACCTAAAACGAGAGATATAAACACAAAATCATATCAAGATGACTCAACAGACCCCAATTACACTTAGTTGTTGCATGAACAAGTCCCCATCAGAAAAACCATATGTAGTGTGATATACAGTAACTGGAAGAAAGAACTCAAGTTACCTGAGTTTCACTGAACAGAGAAGGCCATCGTTCCATGAGGTCTTGAACTGTGGGGCAGTGATTTACAGCCTCTATTCTTCGGACCGCGAAAAACTTCTCCATTTTCTCATTAATTATCGTCCCATTGTTCTTCCTCTTTATTTCCTTGAGCAAATCTAGTCTCTCCTTCTCTAAAGTTTCCTCTGTCTCACCTAATGGCAGTGGTGGCAGGTAGTTCACTTCAGCTTTTGTTGGCCTTTTGATGCCTTTAGATGAACCCTCTTCATTGGAGCATCGTCTCTTCAGTGTGTTAACCTCCAGTTCTGGAATAGCTAGCTGGCGACCTCTT
>NW_024686542.1:0-436 GCF_008729295.1 Plectropomus leopardus | reverse complement strand
GATTCACATCATGACGGGTTCAGGAATGGTCTTATTTAACAAAAAAAAATATATTACCAATTATTTTGAAATTTCATAATACAACATCACAAAAAAAAAAATCCTACTTCCCGTGTCTGGGCATTTTTAAGACTTTTAAGAGATTTATTTAAGTCAATTTAATAGCAATTATGGCCTTATCTTTAAATTAATGAATTAAATGCCTTTTAAGACTTTTTAAGGATCCGTGTGAACCCTGACAGACAGAAAATCAGCACTTGCCCACATACGGAGCTCCGTCCTCCCTCATCCCGTCCACAGTCTTCTGAAGCACCGTCTCTCTGATCTGCTGCAGCAGCTCCTGGCTCACCTGCATCAGCCACACAAAGCTGCATTAACCCTTTAAAGCATCAACAAAGTGGCTTGATTTCTTTCAAAAACACGGGAAGAAGGCAAC
>NW_024686541.1:0-309 GCF_008729295.1 Plectropomus leopardus | reverse complement strand
TATTGACGTTCTCAAAATCAAGGTTGCATTTGTTTGACTGTATAGTAACGAAATGTGTAGAGGGTCAGTTGGCCAAAAGTACAGGACAAAAAGTTTTTTGCTTGTGGTTTGTGTAGCAATGTTGATAAATTTGTGTTTTTATGCAGAATATATATTGATATCTTCAAAACAAACAAACAAAAAAAAAAAACATGAGGAAAAAGCTTGGCACAAGTTGCAGGAAATGAGTAAAAGTTGATTAAGAAAAAGACCTGAAAATAAATTACAAGACAAATATAAAACTATTTTTAAAAAAATTTTGTTTGTTAA
>NW_024686540.1:0-542 GCF_008729295.1 Plectropomus leopardus | reverse complement strand
TGTAATGTTTGCCGTTTTTCATTTCCCTCTTTGTAAAAGGTTATTTCAAATTGTTCAGTTTCAAAGAAATTAATTGTTCATTTTAGGATCTAATATTTCAAGTCCAAAACTTAAGCTCTAATCAGACGGGGCTGGTAAAAATCAGACAAAAAATTCTGAAGTTGAAAAATTAAACCTTGAGCATTGTTTATCAAGGATAAGCATTCAGGCTTGAATTGAGTTGATTTCTGTACAGTCAGAAAGGTCAAGTTCAGTCAGTCACATGATCCAAGAAAGAGAAGTACAGATGAGAGGCTGGAAACCCCACAAAATTCTGAATTTGTCAAAAAAAACCCAAAATAAAACAGGTTTTTGAAATCGCAAAATTAACTTTTGAATTTAAAGACCACACGAGTCAAGATAAATGGTAGATCAAATACTTCAGTGCAATGACAAATATTAAGTAGTGACTATGTTTCACAACTCAATTTCCAGTTGGTTATAAAATAAAATGTTGTCTTTACTTTAAAACTGACACCTCTAATTTTTTTTTGTGTGTGTGT
>NW_024686539.1:0-267 GCF_008729295.1 Plectropomus leopardus | reverse complement strand
GGATTAAAATTCAGAAAATTAAAGGACATTTGATATTTATGATTAGAACTGATGTTAGTTAAAAAAAAATAACTCAATATAAGTCGAATATCATACTAATGTATGATATTTTAAATGTGATTTTGAAAAGTGCATTTTGCAGAGCGATACCAGTGTGTGTAATATTAAAGCGAGCTCTAAGTCAAGTCTAAGTCAAAGTTTAAAAACATTTTGTGCATTTATTCAAACTTCCATTGGCTGATTAAAATAAGAGAACTACAGTAAAAT
>NW_024686538.1:0-318 GCF_008729295.1 Plectropomus leopardus | reverse complement strand
CAAGTAAATACACACTGTTAATTATCGTAGAGTGTGTTTATTTTTCCATAGAAACAGCTGCTGGGGATCATGGGTATTATAATTGCTATGATAGTGTTTAGAGCACACACCAAAATGACAAAATTGAAAATTTTATTTTGTGCATTTTTAGGGCTTCATGACCATATTGCCTTAAAAGTTCACCTTTTTTTTAGTTTTCTGAACTATTTAGTGTCTCTTTGAACACATAAAGTAAAGTAATACATTACGTTCACAGTCAATCAGCTGTGACGAACATCTACGTCCATACATGCACACAAACGTACAATATCCAAAAAA
>NW_024686537.1:0-301 GCF_008729295.1 Plectropomus leopardus | reverse complement strand
GCAGGACCCAGAGGGTGTCAGGACAGAGCTGGGAGAACATCTGAGAGGGAAAATAATCGTCAAAAAAAAGCTTGTTTTTCTCGCATGCCTCCAGCAGACGATGAATCCAAAAACAGCAAATATTCTTGATGAATAGAAGAGGGCTGCATTTCACAACAGCAAAACTATATCAAAATATCCCTTTACAAACTCTCATACAACTTATGCAGCATAATCCTGAGTAATAATTCCCAAACAAGCACAATTCAAGCGCTGTATTAAACAAGATACATTAAAGTTTGTTAATGGATGTTTTGATATA
>NW_024686536.1:0-631 GCF_008729295.1 Plectropomus leopardus | reverse complement strand
AATAATAATAATAATAATAGTATTTTTTTTAAACAAATGTGTTATATTTTTGTTAAATTATATACAAACCATGTAGACACACGGGGAGAAAATATAATTTTTTTTAAAACTGGCAGAATTGTGAATATGATTGTGTAATTGCTGAAACAGAAATGAAAACTAAGTTTAAAAAAAGTAATATGTTATTTTTGTCTTTCTAGGAATATGTTCGGACACCTGATACTGCAGCGACTGCACTACTGTGGCGACCGACCTGCTGTGTTTTCCCGTCTGGGTGAGAAATCACTGTGACACCAGACAGCAGAACAAATATGAGGACATTTTGTCTGTGAATGGCTAATTTCATCACCAGCAGCCACACTGGCAGACGACCAGTCATTGTTTAGAGGCCGTGTTGTCGTCGAAAACACTCGGTTGCTTAGTTGCTTTGAGACAGTAACCAGTGAAGTTTGGGATGCACCAGTTACTTTAGGTGAAAAGGTTCAGTGTAAGTTCACTAAATCCTGTAAAAAAACTTACTTTTTTGAAGTAAATAAAGAAGGAAGATAATAAGTAAATGAAAAAGGAAGAAAATAAGATGAAAAAAACAAACATGCTTTAACGTTAAAACCTGGAGTGACATCCCTTTTTT
>NW_024686535.1:0-426 GCF_008729295.1 Plectropomus leopardus | reverse complement strand
GTAGAGGAGTATTTTCACAGTGTGGTATTTGTATGTTTACCATTGTTCATACAGTCATGAAAAACCTTTAAAAATGGAATTTGCAAAGAACAATATCCAGGCCTGGAAATGTGCTTGAAAACTAAATACACCCTGAAAGTTTTAAACAAATCATGGAAATATATTTCACAAACCTGTTTAATATATAATGTTGAAAATTTGAAAATCCAACGATGTGTCATTAAAAAAAAAAACCTCTTCTAAATCACCAAAAACTGTAAAGGAAAAAAGTCTTAAATGAAAAAAATAAAAGATTTAAAGAAAAAAATGGCAAAACAAAAAAAAAAGTTTTTTCTTTGAAATTGCAAAACATTTTTAAAGCCAAAGACATTGCCAAAAATGGTGAGGTAAGAAGCCAAAACATTTTTAAAGAAAAAAAACCCTGGA
>NW_024686534.1:0-298 GCF_008729295.1 Plectropomus leopardus | reverse complement strand
ATCACATGAGCTGGCCGAATGAAAACCTACAAAGACACCGGGACGCATTTTTGTCTTTTGCTTTCTTGACCCATGTACAAAGAAGGAACGACACCTGAAGTAGCTCAAAACGAAACGCCTCGAAAAGAAACTGCACCCGGTTTAAATGCAGCGTGAAAAACAAGAATAAAGAACAAAACTCAAGCGGCCGTTCACATAAAATACAACTCATATAAGAGCATCAGAACAAAACTGTGATAGTCGGTATCACGAATTCAAGCAACATAAAATTCACAAGCATAACCCTGAAAAACCTGAC
>NW_024686533.1:0-319 GCF_008729295.1 Plectropomus leopardus | reverse complement strand
CTTTGATTGTTTTTCCCATTTCTGCTGTGTCTCTTTGCAGGAGCTTGTGGGCTTTTGGCATGAATGTGCTAATAAATTTGTAAATTGCTTAAAAAAAAGGAGAGAAATTGTTATGATGTGCACAAGTGACTATGATGTGGAAGATGACAACGTTTTGAGAATTTTTAATTCTGATCTGAAAAATGTACCACAGTAATAAATATGTAGTGTTAAATGAATATTAAAAAATATATAAAAAACATAAAAACAGATTCAAGAAGAATATGATCAACACAAAAAATACAAATTTCTAATAAAATTTAAAAGAAATAACCTCTTT
>NW_024686532.1:0-4920 GCF_008729295.1 Plectropomus leopardus | reverse complement strand
GTACATTACATCAATTGTCATCAGCCACAGTATGAGAGGGTGAAATGAACCAGCTGGATGATAATCAGTCTAATTGTAGCCCATCTAATTGCCGTATGAATTTAATAAAACCATCCCAGGTCCTGTGGAAAATTATGGAGGGTGCCGTTGAGGGTATATCTGATCTTTTCTAACTTGAGATTGGACATAATACTTCTGATGAGATGGGTGTGGGTGGGTGGAGCAGCATTCTTCCAGTTCAGTAATATCAACCTTCGCGCTAACAAGGAGGAAAACGCAAAAGCCTTGCGTTAAAGAGTGACTGCAGATATGTTTTTTGGGACCACACCAAAAAGAGCCGAGAGCCAAGGAGAGATTATTTTTTTGAATATTTTAGAGAATAGAACAAAAAATAAGGACCAGAACTGATCTAATTTAGAACATCCCCAAAACATATGATAAAGGGTTGCAGGCACCGTTTTGCATCTATTGCACAAGGGGTCTGCATCAGGGTATATTCTTGCCAAAGTAGCTTTGCAATAATGCAGGCGATGCAATACTTTGAACTGGATGAGACTGTGACGTGCACATATGGATGAGGAATGTATGCAATCAAGGGCTGCATCCCAAATATCATCTACAATATCAAAACCAAGCTCTTCCTCCCAGCGTTGTTTTATAAAATCTAGAGAAGGTGCATTAATCAAAACCATATATTCATATACCTTGGCAAGCTTCGCCCTTTGAGTTTTAAAAGCATGGTTGCAATGTGATCTCGATGGGTTTTAGGTGGGCAAGATGGGAAATTGGGGAATTTCTTCCTAACAAAATCCCTCACCTGTAGATAATGAAAAAAAATGGCAGTGTGGTAGGTTAAATTTTTCTGAGAGTTGGGAGAAACTGGCAAAGATATTATCTATGTACAAATGCTCAAGATCTTGTACACCTTTAGCATGCCAAATATTAAAAGTAGAGGAATTGATAGAGGGGGGAAATAAGGGGTTATTAGAGAGCGGGGAGAAAAGAGAGATGTGTTGAGGGCCAAAGAAAACTTTTAATTGTTTTAATATCTTTAAAGAATGCCATACAACCACATTTTGTTTGGGAACTGAGACTGGAAGGGGGAGTGATGCTCCAAACCGGGCTGACAGGGAGTAGGGACGACAGAGGGATGCCTCAATATTGACCCACACAGGACAGTTCACATTATTAGAGGGAAGAAGCCAAAAAGACATATTGCTCAAATTTTTCAGCCGTAATTCTTTTTCGCGAAAAAGAATTATGCACAGGTGAGAAAAAAGAGTAGCATCTGGAGGATGGGAAATTGAAGCGCCAAGGGTCAACATAGTTGTAAGTTTCCAAAAACGATTTAACTACTTTGGATGAATTAGAGACAGGACATGGTTTGTTGGAGGGATGGTCAAGGTTGGGGTCCAAAACTAAATTAAAATCACCTGCGGCAAAAAAAACAAACCCGAAAAAAAGGAAAAGAAAAAAAACAAACAAAACACACACACACACAAACTGAGAAAGAAAAGAAAAAAACAAAAAAAACCTGAAAATACATAGCTGAACATAACTACAAGCACTGAAGGCAACCCACCCTCCCTTTGACGCTTTGTAACCGTATGCATATGCATAGTGCAACACATGTTTAGTAGCATCCTGACCAGATGAGTAACAAAAAGGAATACAGCAAACTTAGACAGATATTTTAAAGAACGAACTCCAGATAACTAAGTCAGGTCATCATAATGACCTAAAAAGGAGCTCAAAAGTAGAAGGAAAGCAAAGACAAACCAAACAGTATGGCGGTGACAAGAATTAATAAATAAGGCAATGAAACTTGGTAACTAAGTGAATTCAGTGCATTTGCCTGTAAAGTCCACTATAAAGTATTCTCCTGCTCATATGTAACAGTTCTACAAAAACAGCCCACACAAACATGAAACCAAAACAGCTCTGAAGGTTGTTCCATGATATCAGGGATTACACAGATCAAGGGAATGTGATTAAAGCAGTCTTTATGGGTGGGGCCATGTCCATTCGAAACAGAAGCTAGAGTGAAAACAAACTGCTGCTTTTTGCAAAGGTATGTAGGCTGACCCGAGTTAAACAAGCAGCAGTATAGTATTACAAAACAAGGAGAAAAAATGATGGTAGTAAAAATTAATCCATGGACATGACAACACAAAGCGGGCGGCAATTAAAACATAAGAGGGGGCAAAAGGGAATAAGAGCCAACATGCCGCAACCATTCAGAAAGTAATACTTGCTTAAGTGGAAAAAATAAGAAAGTTAGCTTAGTTTATAACCAGCTGTCATAACAGCTAATGTTGAACAAGGTAACTTTGAAAAAAACCCCAGACTAATCCGAGTCTTTAAAAGAGAAAACAACTTGCAGACACTCTGTTGTGGGAGACCACAATGGGCAACGTTAGCATATCACGCAGTGAAAGTACATGAACAGTTATGGGACTCCAAACACCATATGAAAGGCAGACCAGTTAGTCTAGCATAGTTAGCTCACTGCCACTGGAAAGTCACGTACCGGCCGTCTTAGTGGACTCCCCCACGGTTGCCGGTGTCGGTATGTGCTTCAAGCCGACGTCTTGGTGAAGCTCACTCTGTCGTTGTTCCACATGAAAACCAGACAAGCGGGATGGTAGAGACGGAAAGAGATGCCAGCCTGATGGAGTCTGCGCTTCACTCCGATGAACGAGGAGCGAAGCCGGGCTACCTCCGGGCTGACGTCCGGGAAAAAGTGGATCCGCTTGCCCTGGTACAAAATCGGCCCCTCATGGCGACTGGCGAGACGCAGCACCAGCTCACGAACCCTATAGTTGTGCATCCAAACCAAAAGTGGACTTGGCCTGTCCCCAGCTGCAGGTCGGGGCGCAGCGGTCTGATGGACGCGGTCAATCGTGATGGGCATCTCAAAAGCATTAGAGCCAAAAACTTCACGAAGGAGGTTACAGACAAAATTAGCTGGTTCCGGCATCTCCACGGATTCGGGCAGGCCGATGATGCGGATGTTCTCTCTTCGTGTGTAGTTACTCAGGTAGTCTAGTTGTTTCTTCATAGCCTCGTTTTCTTTTGTTAGCCGTGCTACCGTCCCGCACAGCCCGAGAGTTGGTCACAGGTGTCAGTGAGGGATTCCTCCACATCTTGAATCTTTTTCCCATGCTCATCAACCACCTGCTGTAGAGCTGAGATAGCTGCCCCACACTCTTTCTGAAAGTTTGCAAGCGATTCAAGGTTTTCATTCCTTATCTTGTCGATAGCAGCCTGAAAGTCAGCAGCTGCTGTCGTTGCCATTGAAAGTGCAGGCGATGGGAGATGCTCGTCAGGCTTGCTAGCTAGCTTAGCCGTGGAGTTGGCCGTTCGTCTAACACGCTTGCATGCTTGCCTCCGATACTGTCAGGATTTCTAAATACTCTGGTATACTGTAATACTGTAATATCATCTAAGTCTATATGTTTGTTCTCAAATATGAAGTAAAAGTAAATATTAAATATTAAAACAAGGTAAAGGTAGAAAAAAGATCAATTAATGACTAAAAAACATGTAAAACATTCAAATATGCTTTCTTTGGGGTGGTGAAAATGAATCTTTGAGGACAATGTGGGAGACAGGACAAAAAGCAAGAGTTTGTGTCACATGATGAGTGGATATGTTGTTAAAGCAAACTTCCACATGTCTGTCCTAACTTAATTCCTCTGCATGTGAACATACTGATTAATGCATGTTTTTATCTTCCAGAGCCAACGATGATCAAAGTGTACAAAGGGAATTATGTCACTTTACCGTGTTCCCTCGACACTGAGGAGAACATCGAGTCAGAGCTGTTTGAATGGAGGAAAGACGGTCAGAAGGAGGTGTTCATGTATGATGGAGGAAAACATCACAACAGTGGTCGTTCAAGCCAGAGTGAAGAGTTCAAAGGTCGAGTCTTTCACTTTCCTGAAGAACTGAAACACGGCGACGCCTCAATCACCATCACAAACACGAAGATGAGTGACAGAGGAAACTACACCTGTGATTTTCCAGGTCTTCAGCCTCGCCAGACTTTCCAGATTAAGCTTGTTGTGGGTGAGTAACTTTAATAAAACAAATTAAGAGCAACCACTTTTTTTCCAGCCAAAAACATATACACAGGTGTTTAGTCATGTTAAACGATGCCGGTCATAATGTCGACATTTTGGTGCCAAGTATTTGAATCCTACATTTTGTGTTGTAAATGTAAAAGTGTTTGCCCTCCATTGAAACTCGGCGCTGTTACAATGGACTTTTCCTGTTGATCTTTCTTCACCAATTAACCCCCTCCTCCCTGCTCTTGTCCTCAGAGAAGTGATTGTAACAAGGACAAAGATATTAAAGGTTCAGTTGAATAGATTTGCAAAATCATGGCCCAGTGGCATGGGTTCTCACAATAGAAAACACACACACACACACACACACACACACACACACACACACACACACACACACCAATTCCTTGCATTAAAATCAGATATGGCATGTGCTTTATCTGTTGATTTGTATTTTCTCTCAAATCCTACATTATTTCGAGCAATAGCATTATTTTTATTGTCTTTTGAAGGTGACACAGTTTTTCAAAATAAAGGTGTATGCTGAAGTCTGTGGTTTGGTGTCTTAGGCTGACTCGTCTTTTCAGAGTCGACTGGAGTTCAGGTTCAGTGCCTGTGGGGGGGCAGACTGAGGCTGTTGTTCCCATTTTTAAACAGAGACCAGAGTGTTTCCTGTAATTATCAGTGTGTCACAGTGTTCGGCGTCTCTGGGAGAGTTCGTTCAGGGGGCTGGATCGTGAAACCTCAGATCCAGGAGGAGCAGAGCAGACTGCGTCCTGGCAGTGGAACGGCGGTCCAGCTCTTTCGGGGTTAATAAAGGAGTGGTGGGAGTTTGTCCGTCCGGTTGAGA
>NW_024686531.1:0-354 GCF_008729295.1 Plectropomus leopardus | reverse complement strand
ACTGAAAATAAAAACTAAAACCAATACGACATGACAGCAAAACTTTCTTTTCTCTCACTGCCTCTTAACCCTTGAAACCTGATTCAGGCTTCTTGCTTTCTGACAACTTTCTCAAGCATTTAAATCTTTTAAACCTTAGCTAATTAATTTGATTTCTTTTGAAAACATTTGGACAACAACATTTTTCAGTTGGAAAATGCAACTAGTAACTTGGCAAGAAACATCCCACAAACTGCAAAAAAATTAGTAAAAGTTGAAGAAAATGACCTGAAAATTTGTCTAAAAGAGAGATAGAGAGAGAGATGGAGAATTAAAGGAAAATTAACAAAAACAAACATTTTCAGAAAACAATAA
>NW_024686530.1:0-367 GCF_008729295.1 Plectropomus leopardus | reverse complement strand
CTCAGCAAACTGTGTTTAATGAGCTTTTTTTCCTGATACTTCACTCTAATGTGTAGCACTGCAGCCAAAAGTCATTTGTATTAAAAGTCTGCCTGTTTCACTTTGACACTTTCCCCCCAGTTTCTCCGGGGGTTTCGCTCTCTATCTCGTCATATAGAATGACTTTAAAGCCTCTCCGACACCTCATCCGAGTGATTGACGCTCTCCTTTCACCTCAATGTCTGCGTCTCTCTCTGCAGGTTCTTTCCGTCCCTCATCGAAGACTGGTGTGCTGCAGTCGACTCTTTGAGGTGACGGATGTCAACAAGGCCCAGAAACAGGCAGCACACCAGAGAGAAGTCTTCCTCTTCAATGAGATCATTGAAGA
>NW_024686529.1:0-367 GCF_008729295.1 Plectropomus leopardus | reverse complement strand
TATTGTTTAAGAGTTACTTAGATAAAGTAGACATAATGCTACTTACCCTATTAACAGTCACACTAAGAAATGGCCTGCACTAAATAATATATATACAACATTATAGACCGTAGAATATGATAACAAATTGAATCAATTTATGAAGAAAAAAAAAGACATTTTCCCAGTATAACACATTGTAAAAAAATGCAAAATTATAAAGTGGAAATCTGTAAATAAATCAAACATCATACAATAAACATAAAAAATCTATAAACAAAGAAATAGATACAATAAAAATTAATCTAGAAAAAAATTGTATAAAATATATGGTAGAAGAACTGTCAATGTTTTATAATAAAAAAACAAAAATGAAAGTAACTAAATC
>NW_024686528.1:0-326 GCF_008729295.1 Plectropomus leopardus | reverse complement strand
GCCATATCAAAGGTGCGCCCGTTTGTGACGCAGCGGCCTGGGTGTGTTTGGTTTGTGTCACTTGGCGTGCCAGCCGGGCGGGGCGATGCACGAAATCACTGTTTAACAAAACTGGATGCAATTTTTTTTTGTTAACCCTTTAAAACCGACATTACGTTTCTTGAATTCAGGCGCATTTCACAAGTATTCAAACTTCTGGGACCTGAGAAAATTAGATTGGTTTATTTTGAAAATATTAGGAAAAGGCAATGAGTAACTTGCAATAAACAAATAAATAAAAGAAAATAAATAGTAAAAATTGACAAGATATATAGACAATTATTTAT
>NW_024686527.1:0-324 GCF_008729295.1 Plectropomus leopardus | reverse complement strand
CCAAGACTGAATATTGCCACGGTGTGCAAAGTTTTCTGATCCCAAACTGTTTAAACTAATGTTGATCTGCCACATTAAAGGAGCATCTTTTATTTCACTTCAAAGGAGAAAAAATAATGCTGACTGTTGAAAGTGCACTTTTACTGGAAATGGAAACCTCAATTGTTTGTCGGAGGATCATCATTTCAAAACTGTTTGTTCAGTTAAAAAAAAGAACTTGTGGTGGCTTAGTGGATAGAGCGGCGCCCCATATACAGAGGATGTATCCTCGCCGCAGCAGCCCGGGGTTCGATTCAAGCGTCTGCCCTTTGCTGCATGTCGCCC
>NW_024686526.1:0-450 GCF_008729295.1 Plectropomus leopardus | reverse complement strand
CACTAACCTGGCTGTGATGTGAGAGATTGATATGCTGTAGTATGAGTAAGGCATCATTTGGAAAGATGCTCCAAGGAGGCTCGTTCACGCCCATTTTTGATCCTCCCAACCGCACCAAGAAATGCATCTATTCTTAGTGCTCACTGTATTGGATTATCATTAACACCAGATGATCTGCACGACAGAAAAAATATCCCTCGTCCAATATTAATATTGGCTGGAAGCGTTCAATTGATTGGCTGTTTTTTTTTTCTTCAGAATGCACTCTTGTTAAATGCTGTAAAATAATGATTTTTCCATTTATTGTTGTGTGTGAAATTAGCCCGAAATAGCGGATAATTTGACTCTGTGAGCTCAGAGTGGAAAGAGACACACCTCCAGTAGCTATTTGTGCGAAATTGTCGAAATGCCTGCTGGGTAAGAAAATCTGTCGTGCCCAGTGTTTTTTTT
>NW_024686525.1:0-373 GCF_008729295.1 Plectropomus leopardus | reverse complement strand
CACAGGTAATGGACGGTATATATAATCCGACGGTTTGTTGTTTTTTTTAATATGAACAAACTTTTTTTTCTGTGTACTCTGGCACCTTATTTACCCTTCACATACTTTTTTTTTTTAACTTTTGATATAAACTCTAAATTGTGATGAGAAAAAAATAGTTGTCATACTCATTGTTGTTAGTCATCAGTATTGAGATCTGAATACTTTATAAATACTTATTAAAAATGTGTTGAGAGTTGGAAAAATGGTTAAATGTAAGTATTTTATTATTATTATTATTAAACAGTGGTGGTATGCAAAGTATATTTTAATCAAGTACAAGTATGAACAAAATGTCAGATTGTTAGATCTGGGGCTTTTCTCTATGGGCCTA
>NW_024686524.1:0-424 GCF_008729295.1 Plectropomus leopardus | reverse complement strand
TAATTTCTTGCAATCTGTGTGATATTTCTTGCCAAGTTGGCCATTGCTCTTTTTCCCAGGTTTTTGAAAGAAATTAAAACTAATTTGTTTTGGTGTTACCTGATTTCACCCTCTTTCCTAATTTTGGTACATATTTGTGGGGCAACATAAGCCAGGAAGTGGACCAAACTGATGCAGAGACAATCTTTACAGATAAGTTAGTGTGAGCTGACAGGTAAACACTCATAACAAACCTGTCAGACATGAAGTAGAAGGTCACTTGTATTTTCATTCCACACATACACAACACTTGAAAGTGCACACACAACCATACTTTTTTTTTTTTTACCTCAACAGCCTCAGCCACTCTTACCACTTGCACACTGTTTTGCCTGAAGACAAACACGTTACTAAAAGTAAAA
Source organism: Plectropomus leopardus (assembly GCF_008729295.1). NCBI lineage: Eukaryota > Metazoa > Chordata > Actinopteri > Perciformes > Serranidae > Plectropomus > Plectropomus leopardus. The sequence continues at coordinate 23 of NW_024686524.1, read as the reverse complement.
AAGAAATCCAGCTCAGAAGCTGA
>NW_024686523.1:0-360 GCF_008729295.1 Plectropomus leopardus | reverse complement strand
AAGAGGAGAGAAAGGAGAATGAAAGGTAACAGAAGAAAGAGATGATGCGGGAAGAAGATAAAATGACGTGACTATTAATACAATAGAAGGCTAACTTCAAAACCTCTTGATAATGCAAAGACCAAGAATTCAGTGTCTCAATAATCAGTGGTATTGCTGCAATACAGCTTCCATCCACCAGTGGCAGCACTGAGTACACTGCAGCAGAGCACTCAGACTGAGGAGGACATTGTGCCATGGGTGGTTTTAGATTTATATGTCAACATCACTTTTCCTGTGCTGAATTTAGATGCCTTTCACAAGTATTTAAACCTTTGAGCCCAAAGCAAATTGGTTTGAATTCTTCTGAAAACATGGGGG
>NW_024686522.1:0-816 GCF_008729295.1 Plectropomus leopardus | reverse complement strand
CAAATGAACACATTTTAAGTTGATTCCTCATCAAAATTAAATTTTCACATTATTCAAAGAATTTTATGTACTGTTACCATAATTGTGAACTAGTACAAAATAAATTGATCCAATATATTTTTCACATTGTTATTTTTTTTTATATATTTTATTTCCCCTCCAAACCATTTCCATGCAGCTTTTTAATTTGCAATATACCACAAATAAATGTCCCAATCAAAATCAAAATATGCATCCAAAGACATAATTAACCAAAATATCTGCCAAAAAAAAAAGAAAAGTTGGAGATGCAGACAAGCAATGACCACCGTATTCTAGTTGGTAATATACCGTACACGTTTCTTATACATTAAATTAATTATTTAAAATGAATTTTAAAGTGTTAAAGAGCAGAACATTTAAATAAAAAAGCCTGTGTGAACAGACTTGCATCATTTTATTTGTATTTTAAATCCGTCAGGTGAGACGTGACTCTGACACATTACTGCCTCTCAGGTTTAGGACTGAATTGCACCTAAAAATAAAAATGCAGTTTACTGATCAAACAGTACAAACTGGCAGGTAGCCAATCATGATGGGGTGACACCTGAGGGGGCCAATGAGATTTCAGGGGTGGCCTGTGCTGCCCTGGCCTCTTTCTGGACACGCCCCTGGCACAAGGAAGAGGAAGTGTTGGCCTGGTTTCTGCTCTCCCAAAAAATGTTTGTTACCCACAGATTTTTTTAGATTCATCAGACAGATAGTCAGGATCCCAAAAAACTGCATCTGTTTAAGGTCAGTTTTGTCTATTTTTGGTTATTTAGTGTCTCCTTGTGG
>NW_024686521.1:0-1820 GCF_008729295.1 Plectropomus leopardus | reverse complement strand
GTCGTACACTGTAAAGCCCTCTGAGGCAAACCATGTTTTGTGATAATGGGCTCTATGAATAAAACTGACTTGACTTGACTACAAACTGTACACTTTAATACAGACTGTACACTTTACTACAAACTGTACAATTTACTACAAACTGTATACTTTAATACAGACTAACCACACACTTTAATGCAAACTTTAAACTTTACTACAAACTCTACACTTTAATACAAACTGTACACCTAATTACAAACTTACGAAAACTGTTGATTAAAAGTTTGTTTTCAGTCTTCAGTTTGTTTGTTCAGTTTTAACTGAGTCCTGACAACATTCAACAGACTCTAAACTATTTGTCCTTTAATTACAACACACACACACACACACACACACACACACACACACACACACTCCTCAGAGTAGATCTTTGGTCTTTTTGTCGTTGTGCCGCTCGCCGCTCATTAATCCCTCTGTGAAGTCAGATGTGGTGGTCACAAATAATGGTGCATCATGGGACAGTTATCAGCTCAGCCAACGGTTCGTCTGCAGGGACTCGGCTCTTCCTGTCGTCCATGAATCGAGTCACATCAGAGCAGTTTTCAGCCGTCATCCCTCGAGTCTTATTGTGGAGCGCAGCGTCCGTCTGCAGCCATTCGTGTTGCTTCAGCGTCAGACAGAAGGACACATAGATGCTGAGCCTCACTGAGGACGCTGTAATGTCATCTGCTGCTCTTTGAAGTCTCACAGAGCCACAGGGAGCTCACACTGCAGCCATTATCACCAACACTCAGACATAGGATGTCTCGCAGCTCTGCAGCTCTGCAGCTCTGTAAATCCGCAGCTCCGCATCACTGCAACTCGAGGCCTGGCAGGTGGAAACTGACTGACAAGACTCCCCAAGACTGTTGTAATCCAACACGCTCTCATCCCAACTCATCACATGTTGCCTCTTTCTCAGTGGACTTCTGCGTCTACATGTTACGCTCTAGGTATCCTTCTGCTACACAAGGACATGGTGGGATGATGCTGCACGCGGTTATGTTTAGACAGCAACAGCACATGTCTACCTTCCTCACACACGTCACGTTGCTGCCGGCAGCGTTTCAATCTGACGCTGTCCAGCGGTTTATCGTGCAGACGCAGCAGGTGGCTTTTTGCTGTCAGGATCTTCCTGTGAAATCACAGTCAGAGCAGCGATACAGTTTGATGAAACTGTTATTCATAGTTATTCAGGAACATTCAGGAAGCATTCATGTGTTCACCGTGTTCATTCATGTGTTCACTGTGTTCACTCATGTGTTCACCGTGTTCATTCATGTGTTCACCCTGTTTGTGTGTTCACATTGTTCATTCATGTGTTCATAATTTTCATTCATGTGTTCATGTCTTCAGTGTTCATTCATGTGTTCACAGTATTCTTTCATGTGTTCACAGTATTCTTTCATGTGTTCATCCTGTTTGTGTGTTCACAGTGTTCATTCATGTTTTCATAATGTTCATTCATGTGTTCACCGTGTTCATGTGTTCAGTGTTCAGTGTTCATTCATTTGTTCATGTGTTCAGTGTTCATTCATGTGTTCATTCATGTGTTCAGTGTTCATTCATGTGTTCATTCATGTGTTCAGTGTTCATTCATGTGTTCATGTGTTCAGTGTTCATTCATGTGTTCACCGTGTTCATGTGTTCAGTGTTCATTCATGTGTTCATGTGTTCAGTGTTCATTCATTTGTTCATGTGTTCAGTGTTCATTCATGTGTTCAGTGTTCATTTATGTGTTCATGTGTTAAGTGTTCATTCATGTGTTCATTCATGTGTTCAGTGTTCATTCATGTGTT
>NW_024686520.1:0-542 GCF_008729295.1 Plectropomus leopardus | reverse complement strand
GAATAATTTACTACTAATCTCTTGTGATTTTTGGAATATTTTCTATGAAGTTGCTTAATGTTTTATCTCCTCATATTTTCAAAAGAAAGGTTTTCAAACTTGTGGAGGTTGTCTGAACACAGCACTAGAAAACTGATGTTGATTCAGCTTTTAAAAGGGTAAAAAAAATAAATCTTTATTACTCAATTTTTTTAGCTTTTAAAAAAACTATTTTCAAAGAAAGTAGTTTAACTACATCTAAACTACATCACAGGAAATGATCACAGTCTGAATCTGGAATCTTGCTGTGACACAGAAGTACATCTGAACTGACACTCAGTAAAGTGTAGATGTGTTTGACTTCGGGGCAGGACAATCCTCTCCTAGGCAGCCTGAGAATAAATAAATAAATATTTGGGGCTAAACTTGAAAGAAAAATAGAATTTTATGAGCTTTCCACTGTGCCATATTGTTTTGCAAAAACAAAAAAGGAGTCATAAGAATACTGTAAATATGTAGTTTGTAATTACCTATAGGCTACATAATATAATAATATACTAATA
>NW_024686519.1:0-314 GCF_008729295.1 Plectropomus leopardus | reverse complement strand
TTTTAATCATGCACTCTGCAGCAGAAGGGCGGGAGCATAAAACATGCTGAATGATGCAATTAGGGCTGAACTCTGGTGTGTGGTTTGTCATTAACCATTTGAAAACTGGGCATATTGGTTTGGTTTCTTTCAAAATCATGAGGAGAATGCAACAAGCAATTTAAAAAATAAAGGCCCAAAAAATATGCCAAAAATAATTGAAAGGGTACAAGAAAATTACCTAAAAATAAGCAAAAACAAAAAAAGTATATAACAAAAGCAAGAAAATAACCTAAAAAAGTGCTGAAAAAATGAATTTATGAATGTATCTTTTT
>NW_024686518.1:0-447 GCF_008729295.1 Plectropomus leopardus | reverse complement strand
TGATCTTACTGGGCTGGGGTAATACCTTATATCTAATGTTCTGTAGCTGTAATAGCCCATTTGGCAGCATTTACAGAGCTTGGTTTGGCCAACATTGTCTAATAAAGAGAAGTTTTATAATCACAGAAGGTCTTGTTTTGCTTGTGTATATAAATTGTATTGTTCTTTGTTTTTTTCTCTCATAATTTTCTGAAACCTGATTAAATTGCCATGAATTCTTACAAAAACAAGTGGAGAAGGCAAATGGCAACTTAACAAGAACTGGCCAAAAAATTAGCAAGAAATTAGTAAAAAAGTTAAAACCAATTACCTTCAAAATTGACAACAAGGAAATTACAAAATAAATAAATACAGCAGAGAAAATTACCTTTAAAAGGGCAAAAAAACTATTTCTTTATTGTAACATAAATTTTATGATATAGTTAGAAGAATTATAAATATAGTTTT
>NW_024686517.1:0-351 GCF_008729295.1 Plectropomus leopardus | reverse complement strand
CGCGCTTTGTCTCTGTCTCTGCGAGGCGCGCGGACGTCGTGGCTGTTCAAGATACTTTTTTGTTTTCTGAGATGCATCATTGGAGCAAATCAACATGAAAAAAAAAACAGAACTGAAAGCATCTGTGGTTTTGAGAAAATGAAAATACAGAAGGAACCATTCAGCACAAATAATGGTGCTCTTTCTTTACGTGAGGAGGGAGGCAGGGAGAGGGAGGGGGAGGAAGAGGGAGGCAGTGACAGAAATATTTATTTATTCATTTATCTGTCCATTTATTTATGTATTTATTTATCACTTTATTTATTTGTCCATTTATTCATTTATTTACCTATTTATTTATTTATTTGTCTG
>NW_024686516.1:0-379 GCF_008729295.1 Plectropomus leopardus | reverse complement strand
GTGGAGGGTCCACTGAGAGACAAATATAAACAATAAACAATAAACAAAACAACACGTCAGAGTTTAAGTTTAGAAGAAAAAGAGGAAGGAAAGAAATAAACAATAAAGAAAGAAACAGAGAGGGAGAAAGAAAGAAAGAAAAAAGAAAGAAACACAAACAAACAAACTTTGAAAAAAATGTAAAGACAGAAACAAACACAATGAAAGAAATACAGAAACAAACAAAAACTGAAAAACAAAAAGAGAGAAAGAAAGAAACCAAAAAAGGAAGGAAGGAAAGAAACAAGTACGAATGAAACAAACAAAAACAAAAAAGAAAGAAAAAAAACAAAACAAAAGAAACAAAGACAGACAAACAAAGAATCAAACAATGAGGAAA
>NW_024686515.1:0-370 GCF_008729295.1 Plectropomus leopardus | reverse complement strand
TAATTTTAACAAGGTCAAAGGCTACGCTGAAGCAGGTTTCAGACTCGATGATCGGGGCGGACGCCAGCTTGTTGCAGACCGGATCGCTCGGCTCGTTCACGGTTGTTGTTGAAGTGTGAGTGTCCCCACGAGGACACGAGCTCATGTGGACTGAGTCCCCCCCAGCAGGGACCAGATCTAACCGCTGAGACGACGACGTGCTTTGTTTGAGTTGTCGGGACCGTGTGAACTCCAGAGAAGATTTAATCCATTTCTGTGATTTTATTGTGTAATTTATTAAAATAAAACAAAATCAATTCATATTTGTCCATTTTTTCAAGCAGCTAAAACAAAAACTCACCTAACTTTTCCAAAATTATTTCATTCCCAA
>NW_024686514.1:0-296 GCF_008729295.1 Plectropomus leopardus | reverse complement strand
CAGGTATGAGTGTGAATTTAAGAGCATTAGCTCCACCTGCTGGCAAATTGAGTCATCACAGGTTGAGGAAATGACAGAAATGAAACCACATGCAGCTCTCACTGAGGGAGACGACACGCAGCCCAAACTTATGCAGTTTGATTCAACGGTCCTCATGAAGTTAAATCCTTCATGGATATTGTAATATTCAGTTAGTGTTGACACTGTTTTAAAAAGGTGTTGGCTCAGTTTGATAGCATGTTAACCCTTTGAAACCTGAGCAAATTAGCTTAGTTCCATTCAAGAAAAATAAAAAA
>NW_024686513.1:0-594 GCF_008729295.1 Plectropomus leopardus | reverse complement strand
AAATGCACAACGAGACTTTAATCACAAAACACATGATTTGTATACATTAAACATTTTTTATGTATAGCTGAGACCTGAACCTTTAATTTGCTGCTGACTAGAATATTCTAACATAAAGTATGACAGAGAGTAAAAAGTGCGTCAATCAACCACAGTCTTCACTACTTGATTTCAAATCATATTTTAGACACCAGTACATAGCCACAGACAGCTGACCTGAGACCAGATCTCAAAAGTTAAACTCACCTCATCATTGAGCACAATATGGCGGATCAGTGCCAGGATCAGCTGCAGGTCAATTTTATCATCATTGTCCAACATCTCCAACGTCTCAATGGTGTTACCTGAGTATCTGTAAAACATGGGACACAGACAATAAAAAACAAATATTTGACCTTTTTTTCAATGCTTTAACATGGGAACAAACTTCAATGAGATTGCTACACTTCCTCTGCTGCAGCTCAGCAAGGAAGCCCAGGGAGGGGATTATGTATTAAAAAACTGCATTTTAAGTAGATGCCCACTTGATTTGTCGAACTAAAACAGCTAAAACCTCAGTATTAACAGGAGGAATGATTATAGGAAGAACTTTAT
>NW_024686512.1:0-296 GCF_008729295.1 Plectropomus leopardus | reverse complement strand
ACAGTCATTTTCCATTTAGAACAAAAATCAGGAAAAAATTATAAAAAGAGCCTGAAAATAAGCAAAAGAAAAAGTAAAGAAAAAACAAAGGGACATGAAAATGACCGTAAGAAAGTGGGGAAAAATAAAAAAAAACCAAAAATTTTATTCTTCCTGCACAACTTTAAATATGTATATTCATACAAATGACAAGAACAGTTTTCTGAACTTTTTCCCTTTTTTTGTGGATAATATCTAATAATCCCCCCATAGCTAATTTTTAAGCAATTCTCTTGTCTCATATTACTATTTATATA
>NW_024686511.1:0-255 GCF_008729295.1 Plectropomus leopardus | reverse complement strand
AGATCCACGAGAGGACGCACACCGGGGAGAGGCCGTTCGCCTGCGCCGTCTGCGGACGAGCTTTTACTACCAAAGGAAATCTAAAGGTTTGTTTCACCCAAAAAAAGAAAGGAGACTGACTTGCTCAGTGGGCCGAGTAGGTAGCAGTAAGACAACGGGCGCTTTTCATTACGCTAATTTATGCTTCCTCCCTTCCTACTTCCTCCAATGAGGAGGTGTGGATGGAGGAGAGAGGAGCCCAGAGAGAGGATGCAC
>NW_024686510.1:0-2099 GCF_008729295.1 Plectropomus leopardus | reverse complement strand
TATTATTTTATGTCTCAACTCTGCCTCACTGCCAGTCTTCAGTTTGTTTGTTAGTTTGTGTTAAGTTTTATTCAACTGTGTAAAGTGTCCTTGGGTAATAGCCCAATCAAAATAAAAATGCCTCATGAAACCACCTTAATCACAAGAGTGGTTCAATCCGACCTGAACTGAAGGGTTGAGCGGGTGGTGTGTGATGATCCGTTCAGTATTAAAATATTAGCGCCTAATAACCATGTAAACGCTTAATCTGACTGTTTCTCTCTAGTTGGAATAAATGTATAGTTTCTGCGGATATTTGCCCCATTTATGGGTAACATTAAGTGACGTAAGGGGTGCGTGTGCCACACAAATGCTGCAAAAGCTGTTTCTGTGCCCCCCCGTCTGCTGATTTTGACAGAGAATTATACAGTTTTTGAAAATTTAGCGCTCGGCTTGTGCTACATTCTGATGTGTGCGCTTTTTGATTTTGAAACAGCAGCCATATGTAACGTTGTTGCTGCAGGCTGAATTATGGAGTACCTGGACGTAACAGTTGTCCATCGCTACCAGAACCACAGTCTGCATAGGAGATGTTTAGGAAACATTGCTAAATTGTAGCATCTACTGCATAATATCTCCATATGAGGTGTTTAAGGAACATCTGTCATTTATAACTGCAGAAAACAACCTGAATCACACTACATTAGTACTAAATTGTACCATTGTACCCGCTTCACAGTGGGTGGACTGTCTAATCTGACAGACGCATGGCAGAAGAAGTTTTTTACGCAAATCAAAAAAGTTAAATTCTGATTAAATGCTTTAGGGCATGTAAACGCACATATTATTGGATCACTTTACTTTGCATAAGCAGTTAAGCTGGAGTCTCTATCAGAATAACCATCAAAATAGTGTCTGTGTAACCATAGCTACAGACCTAAATGTATTCACGTCAGTTTCCAATAAATTAATTAAAAAAAAGTTTAAAAAAAAACCCAAAACAAAACATTGTCTTAGCAGAAATGTGTGTAACCCCTAAACCCCGCGATCATACAAAAGATAGGTGTTACATAATTCTGTCTTTTTCGAAGCTCAGAGATGTAACATATTAGGCTGAATTCATCCTCAGAAGCACTCGCCTCTGTGTCTAAGAAAACAGTGAAGTTGCAGAATGTGAATTTTAGTATTGTATGATGAATGCAGAAGACAAAATTAATTTCTCCAGTTCTCAATAAAACGGTGAACTCCCGGAGAAGCTATTCATCAGCCAGACATATTGTTTGATTATTAACATCTGTTGTTTGCTGAACGTGACAGCTGAAAAAATGCTGTAATGGAATTCCACGTCTTCTTGCCTCGGCCGTGTTACCTGCTGCAGACAAGCAGCTACAGGACTGAAGCCTTAAACAGGCAATATTCTCCTTTTTCACCCAGCTGTGATGAATGGGTGGAATAAGCTGGCTCAGCCTGTTAGCTGACGGAGCTGTTCATGTCTGGAGCTGTCGGTCTGACTGGGCCTTTATTCCATAAAAGAGAAAAGTTCAGTTTTGTCCAAATGGATGAAAGGGGACGAGGGTGCGGATGAAAGAAAAGAGCGTTAATGAGCCAAAGTGTCGAGCAGTGATGCAGAATGTGTACTTCACCTGTTGAACTCTACCCACACTGCCAGCCCCAACACACACACACACACACACACACACACAAGTGCACACACACACACACACACACACACACACACACACACACACACACACACACACACACACCAATGCACACGCACACACAGTAGCTAACCCCCCCTCCTCCTATCACCCATCACCAATCTCCTGTAACCTGATACTCGGACCGGGACACACACACACTCACTGTCTCTCTCTTGCACTTGCTTTTTTATTCTGTCCAACACACACACACACACACACACACTGAGGTCAAGTTGAGGTTGTGCTTCCATGACATCACTGTTGCCATGACTCATAAGTGTACCCCCAGGCACAGTAAGGCCCTCTCCCCCACAGAAACTGTCAGAGGGACTTAGCCACACACACACACACACACACACACACACACACACACACACACACACGCACACACACACATACACATCCTGTGTGATTTAC
>NW_024686509.1:0-835 GCF_008729295.1 Plectropomus leopardus | reverse complement strand
CTTGTTTCACACGGTATAGATCCAATGCCTTGGCAAGGAATGTGGGACGTCCCTGATCTTTTGTTGAGAAGAAATTATGCAGCCTAATTTCCCTCTAGTGAAGCATTGCCTGTTGTCTCATCCAAGAAAATGTTTAGTTTATTGTTATAAATGGATTCTTAATTTTTTCCACTAAAGAAAATCTGCTTCTGCATCTGATGAGCTCAAACAAGCCTGAAAGGTAATTGAGCTTTGGGGAAGGGAGGGAAACTCCAGTGGGGTGTAATATGAGAAACTGCACAAAGCACAACTGAAATCAATTACAAATGATACCACAGAAATTGTGTGCTGGAGACATATTATTTTTTACCCACAGTAAATGCACCACCCTTCAGTCAGACTGTATTCCTGCAGTCTGCCTGGTGCATCCTGCAGATAAGGATAACAGTATGCAAACCTTACTGCAGCTCCCTGTGTTAAAAAAGGTAAAGAGAGACTGATAGGCTGGAACAGACAATGCATAATTCTAAACTGGAAACGATGCATGTTTCAAGCTATTGCAAGGATACAGGACAAAGATGGAGCAAAAAAAAAAAAGAAGCATGCAGAACAACAAGAGGAATGTGCAGAAGTTAAGATGGCAGCATCCCCTCATTTGGCTACTGGCACTCCAGGGCAATCTTGGAAAAATATTGTTCTCCAGTCTAGCCAGATCTCAGCAGACTCCTGGACTAACTCAATGTGACATCTACTTCGAATGCGAAAAAGCACAAAGGCCCAACCTCAGTACACAAATGCACAGACCATTCTCTTTCTCAGACAACACACACACGCACACACACACACAAAGACAACC
>NW_024686508.1:0-678 GCF_008729295.1 Plectropomus leopardus | reverse complement strand
TTTCCCTTTCACTTTGTTTGTCTGCAGACTATTTGGAGACTATTCATACAGTCAAAACATCACTACAAACTGTGTGTGTGTGTGTGTGATGTGTTACATTAGCATGGATTTTTTTTGAAAAATTGTTTCTATTATGCACTCAATCTATTTTTTTTTTTTTTTAAGTATGCATTCTTAGTTTTTTATGTATAGTCTCTGCCTTAGAGTTAGTTTTATGTTTCTGGGACCCAGTTAGAGGCAAGTTGTAACCAGTCTGGCTGAGAGTCAGTGTCAGTGGGTCCCACAACAGGTCACCAGGTGGTCAAGTTCATCCCCACCAATGAGCCCAATGAGGGTGGTGTCTCCTGCCAGCTTGACTAAATGGTTTCCCCTTTTGTCAGGTTAAAGCAGTAGCCCCTCAAAATGTCTGTGCACGTTCTTTAATTCAAACACTGGTGGATGACATTATGTATTAGCGCAGGGCAGAATTTGCAGTGCATTTATGTCTTAAATAAATTGAAAAATGTTAGAGTAAAATAGAGAAAGTCAACACACAAAGAGGGGTTCATGTTAATCCCTTAAAGAAATACAGTGCAACAGACAAAAGTAGATTCATGTCAAAGTCCACCAAAATTAACCCATTCAGATCCTGTGTCTATTCCAATGGACAGAGCTTCTCTAGGTTATTGCTGTCATCTG
>NW_024686507.1:0-306 GCF_008729295.1 Plectropomus leopardus | reverse complement strand
GGGATGGGTTTCACTCATGCTTCTTAAAATCAGTTGCCACACGCTTTTATTTTACAAGGGCAGTGAGAGTCATAATTATGAAGCCACAGGTGTGCGTTCTGCGCAGTAAGAATACGTCATGAATCTAACGTAAACTTGACCTGTCTTGGCCCTTTAAAACCTATCCAAATTTGTTGGATTTCTTTCAAAATCAAGGGAAGAGGGCATTGTGTTACTGAAGAAAAAATGACCCCAAAATAAGCAAGAAATTAGTAAAATGTAGGAAAAATTATTAACTGATTTATTTGTATTTTTATTTATTTATTT
>NW_024686506.1:0-379 GCF_008729295.1 Plectropomus leopardus | reverse complement strand
TATTTTTCATTGGTTTTGAACCTCTGCTCCCAAATGGTCAAAAAATGGTTAAAGCTGCAAATGTATTGTTTTCATATTTGTTGTCAGATTTAATCGTAGTCAGGTCCACTTCACTGGTGGCAGTTTACTGATTGCACAGAACGAAGCACAAGTACTGTTTCTATGGTTACCTGCTTTCAAATTTAGACGGTGGACCTGACAGCCAATAAGAAATAAGAACATTTCTGAAGCTGTGGTATAATGAAGTATATGATATATTATTACTATTGCCAACTTTGATGATATGATTTAAAGAAAACTGATATAAATATAGAAATATGTACGTTTCCATAGAAACTACATTGTGTGCGTGTGTGTGTGTGTGTGCGTGTGTGTGTGT
>NW_024686505.1:0-399 GCF_008729295.1 Plectropomus leopardus | reverse complement strand
GAAGACAATGAGCAAAAAATTACACAAAATAGCTACCTTAAAGTTACGTTTAACCAAAATAACTATTTTTGATATTTCTCGTTTTTCTTCTAATTTTCATTTCATTTTTTTTCAGATTTTCATAAATTTCTTGCAGGTTTTTGGACATCTCATGCCAAGTTGCTCATTGGCTTTTTAGCCACTTTTTTCAAAAAGAAATCAGAGTTTCAAAAGTTTAAACACTTGTGAGAGGCGTTTTTGATTTTGATCCAGGTTTCAAAGGGTCTTCCTGCAGCCTGACAAATTCCTGACTGCGCTTTTATTTTGTAAAGCTTAATCGCCGTACTTCCTGTTTCATGGTGCACCGTATGAGAGGAGGGAAGTTTGGTGGACTGTGATACTTAAAAGTTGCCCCCATCA
>NW_024686504.1:0-518 GCF_008729295.1 Plectropomus leopardus | reverse complement strand
GGGAGTCTTTCACTTACCGTATTTCTCAAAGCCCAGTCTCCTATCCTCCCTGCTGGTGAAGTGGCCAATATCCAAGTGATAGTCATGTCCCACCAAGATGCCCTTGTTATTGTTTTTTGTTAGGTTGCTGCGAGTCCCAGATCTCCTGTCTGCATCGCTGTTAGTCGCTGGTACATCATTATCTCACCGAAAAGCTGCCAGCTGCAAGTTAAGTGGTCAATCGTCTAAACGTGAATTCTTATGTTTAAATGTTGATCAAAAAAAAAGTTTGTTTTTAGGCTCTAAAGCGGCTGCTTCAGCGTTTATTTTCCAGAAACCTTTCCGTTCTGGTTTCAAAGTGACCTCACCTGCCAATAGGCTGTTTTCTAATTAAATGACGCCGATTTCACCTGGCAGCTTCCCATAAATAAGAGTGTAATACCCCCGTTTCACCACACGCACTGAATAACATGTGGGTGCGTTTACAACCCAGAGCGGCGCTGTTTCACAGACGACACAATAAAATAAAGTCTGTTACG
>NW_024686503.1:0-238 GCF_008729295.1 Plectropomus leopardus | reverse complement strand
GTGCGTAATCGACAAACAAACGCCGTGTTCGCACACTGACCCTTTTTAAAACCAAAAATAATAATTATATATTTCGAGATTGACCCTTTAAAGTATAAAATTAATTATAAATTGCCAGGTTGACCCTTTGTAAAAACAAAAAATAATAACTTGCTGTCAGGTTTGCCCTTTTTTAAAAAACAGGAAAAAATAATAAATAACATATTGCAAGACTGACCCTTGTTTTAAAATAAAAAAA
>NW_024686502.1:0-324 GCF_008729295.1 Plectropomus leopardus | reverse complement strand
AGCTCACACTGGATTCCCAACCTATTCCCATGATTGATAAAAAAAAATATTTAAGGAGAATAATTTGCACCTCAGTAACAATGAGACATTTTGTATTGTGTTTCATCCAAACAAACTCGTTTTCACTATTTTACAGCACCCCCGCTCATACAGATGGCTTCTTTTAAAGGTGTTAGATGTTAATGGGAATGGCTTTGTGCAATGTTGTCAAAATAGTGTATTTAATCCATCACAGAACATATGCTAAATACAGAGTTATAATTTTCCTTGTACACACATTTGATAGTAGTAGCATAGTATGTTTAATTTGACTATTACACTGTG